>NC_092335.1:584590000-584815000 GCF_046630445.1 Rutidosis leptorrhynchoides | reverse complement strand
ATATATATATATATATATATATATATATATATATATATATATATATATATATATATATATATTAGAAACTCGATATAATAATACTCCATTATTTAATAAACTCTCTAAGATAATATTTTTTGCCGGTTCCGACTCGGGAATATGATGCTAAATTAATAATTCGCTAAAAGTATAAGATAATACAATTTTGATAATTTCTTTAGACCTCATATAAAATATAAATTAATAATTCCTTATACAGTTAGTCTTTCCTTGTCTTGTTTTTTCCCTTCAAGCTGCATTGTTGCAAGGGAATGATCCGGTTGAAGTCTAAAAAACAAATCTGTTTAAGATCAAAACATGTAAATAATTACATCACTAAAGTACAAAATATAAAATAAAATAATTAAAAAACAAACATGTTTCATCCATATTAAAGATGTCTTTCATTTCAAACTGATCAACTTTGTCTCTTATGAATTTTAATTTGTCCTCCATGCCCTCCATTTCAACAGATCCACTCTCTCCAAAACGCCGAAATTTTTTAATTCCATATCTTGCTTTGAACTTTCCAACCCAACCAATAGAAAAAGTAAAGTCTTGAGTATCCACTGGATACATATCTTTCATGAAATTTTTCGCCTTCTCGATGATTAGTTCACCTGTCATATTCACCTGTCATATTCACATGTTCTTGATATTGAAGAATCCATTCATAGAGAGATTTTTCTAGGTCAGGAAATTTTGCTGATTTGTGTCGCTTAACATCGCCTCTTTCGGGAGCAAGTGAGAGATCTCTAAAGATCGCTTAATTGTATTCGATATTTTCGCTTGACTCACCTGCAAACCATAGTTACTATGAACTCATTCTTGCAATTGCTTTTGAGTGAGACTTGGATTATCCTTGTTGTGCTTGCATAATGCTCCTCGAATCTCGTCTGTCATTGTTGTTTTTTCATACCTTTAAGATGGGAAGCCATGTTGTGTGTATGATTCGTTTGTGTTAACCTATTTTGATCTTGTATTTATATAGAAAATATTTTTAATGTCCATAAAGTGATACATTGAACACAAGAAGCATAATAAGGTGGGAGATTGAAGGTTTCTTTCAAATTGGGCCGTTCATTTGATATACATGCATTGTATACAATAATTAAGTGGAAGGTTGAAAGGTGTTTGTAAACTAAATATTCTACTATAAATTAATAAAATATTAAATATATAAATTAATAATTATTAATTTATCAATTAATTAATAAATTTTGGTGGTCCCAAATGTATTATTTTATAGAATTTCTACTATATATATATATATATATATATATATATATATATATATATATATATATATATATATATATATATATATATATATATATATATATATATATATATATATATATATATGGAGAGAATACGGTGAGAACTTTTTTAGTGTGAAAACTCTAGGAACTCCAAATACACTCAAAATACACTAAAATTCGAGCAAAAAGGGACACGGACGAACAAAAAATAGGAAATTCGAGCAAAAATAAAAAACACGGACGAACAAAAAATCATAGACGAGCAAATTTTTTTTTTTTTTTCCAAAAATGTAGCACACATTTTTGTTCGACTATCATGTGTTCTACCTTCTTTTGTTCGACTATCAAAAATGTAGAACACATTTTTGTTCGAATATCACAATTTTTGTTCGACCGCCCTTTTTTGTTCGAATTACAAAAATGTAGAACACATTTTTGTTCGACTACCGCTGTGTTCTACATTTTTTTGTTTGACTATCAAACTGTAGAACACATTTTTGTTAGAATATCAAAATTTTTGTTCGAATTTCTTTTTTTTGTTCGGCCGCCATTTTTTTTGTTCGACTTTCTTGTTGTTTGCTCGACTATCCCCTTTTTTGCTCGCCCGCCACTTTTTTTGCTCGAATTTCTCCTTTTTTGTTCGAATTTCAGTGTATTTTTGAGTTCTCAGGGTTATCACACTAAAAAGTTCTTATTTGATCCCTCTACTATATATATATATATATATATATATATATATATATATATATATATATATATATATATATATATATATATATATATATATATATCATGATTAATTACCCATGAATTAATGATAGTGAAAATTGGTACTCGTAAATAGGTAATATAAACACACGAAATGGTAAAAGTTAAACCATTTTAGTGGTGTGTACACTCTCTTAAAACTAATTCACTTCAAAATGATTAGAACTATCGTATGATCTTTCAAATGCTTTCATTTTCATTTTCAATATCAATTATTTCAATATCAATTAACTTCAATTCAAGAGACTCTTGAATTGCTTCCAATATTAAATCACTGCAATATAAATAGCTTTATAAACAGCATCTAAAAACTCACTTTCACTTTTCACTACATGGATTTCTTTGTACATTTCACTTTTAGCATGTTAGCCGACTTTCTGACCTTGTGTTGTAATCCAAAATTGCTCATTTTATTGTTTTAATTACTTAGATTTCATTGTACATTAATATTTTTTCCCAATGTATGTCTATTGTTACAGGTAATATGATTATAAAAAGACGAGTTGATGACTACATACAACCAATGATTTCAAGTGCTAATAGTTTTTTTTATTATTTATTTTGGAAGTATGGTACAAATGTTAAGTATGTTTCAAATTATTTTATATTTATATGTTACTCAGTTACTTTATGTTAACTCTAATAATAACTAGATGCAATGCCCGTGCGTTGCACGATTATTTTCATGGTTTGCGTATGGTGATTTGAAGTGTCATAGGTTGTTGGAGGATTTGTAAGAGGTGTGATAGCAATTTGTTTTGTATGGAATTGAAACAAAAAATGTGTAGGATGCATATAAATTGTTAAAGGAGTATATGAAACAAATATTTCTTTATATTCCATACAAATCGTAAGAGATAAACAACTTTCAGTAACGCAAAAAAAAAACTCACTAAATTCAAACTTCGACAAAAGGAATGTTATTATTTTGTTCATGACTCTCACAAAATCGTAAGGAGACCAAAATAAAATAAAAAGAACATACATAATAGAAAAATATATCATATTGTATTCTTCAATATATGTGAGTGTAGTTTGTCAAGTAATAATTTAACATCTACACACGGCATGTGGTAAAGTAAAACATTCTCTTGTTTGATCATTTTTTGGTCAATTTTTCACGTACTTTGTTACAATGAAATGATCAATTTGGCATTGTTTTAAAGAAGAGTATACAAAGAATATGAAATAAAATGAAGTATATATAGTGGATGATGTGGAATATTTATCCTCATTTAATAACTTTGAGTTACAATCAAAATTTTATATTAAGAAAATGAAGAGTTTTTAATCAAATATGGATATTTATTGTATTTCATTTCATTAAGAATTAAATTTTAAAACTAAATTAACTAAAGGGACTATAATTAAAGGGAAATTATGTTATTCGTCATTGTTATATTTACGTATTAATATTAGTGTTTCTCTACATTTATAAATATTTTTAGTTTTTAGTTAATCACTATTATAGAAATATAAAGAGTTTAATTAGCTAATCAATGTAAGAATATAAGGTGATTTGATTAATTAGTTAACTACTATATATTTATTATTATTAGTAAATTCATCATAAACATTAACTTTAAAATGTTTTTGTTGGTTTTCATAAGTGAGTAATTTATTTTCGTCTCTTTACTATTATTAAATATATATATATAAAAGAGGTATTCTATTTTAACCATTTTATTATATTTGGAAGTTAGTGGTAATATATTCTAATAAATCTTACTACATAATATGTTGTAGACAGATTGATAAGTAATTTACTTTTTTATAAATATTTTGATTATTTGTTACTACAACTTATTAAATATTGCATCATAATTAGATTTCATGGTAAAATTTAATACCATTAATTCAATTATAAATATAAGTGGGTACGTATGAGTAATTTTATTTTTTAAAACCTTTTTACTATTAATAAATATTAGTGGTAATTCACATTACTAATCTAGCACTTAAGTTGAAAGTAGAAAAGACATGAATATAATTTTAGATTTATTATTAGGAAATTAACTTTTATCATTTAGGTTAAGTACGTAAATGGTTATAAAATAAAATAATAGTATATTACTTGGAATATGCATATTTATGACGAAGTTGGAAGTAGAAAAGACATAATGTAATGTAATTTTGAATTTATTATTAGGTATTAACTTTTACTATTTAGGTTAAGTGGGTAAATCTGTATCACATGAATATAAATTTAGATTTATTATTAGAAAATTAACTTTTATCATTTAGTTTAAGTAGGTAAATGGTTATAAAATAAATTAATACTATATTACTTGGGTTAATATGCATATTTATGACGAAGTTGGAAGTAGAAAAGACATAATGTAATGTAATTTTGAATTTATTATTAGGTATTAACTTTTACCATTTAGGTTAAATGGGTAAATATTATAAAATAATAGTAAATTACTTGAGTTAATAATGCATATTTATGACTTAAGGAGTCACTTTTTATATAAATATAGATTCAATGTTTATTAATGGATAAAATTCGGTTAGTTTTGGTGATCTATATATCTATTGTTTTGTTTGAAATTTGAGTTAGTAATGAATTTCTTATCATTATGATGGTAATTGACAATGTAGCAATCATGTTTCTATGTATTTTGACATCAATTGGTAACACATTTGACCAACTTTACTAAAATTTTGTTTATATGTCACCAACATTAGTTGTAAAACCTTTAATCAAACCTTTATTTGCTATTTAATTTAAACCCGGTACTAATAATATTTTGATCTCATTAATTGTTAATAGCAATACTTATAATAAAAGTTTTAATACACTACGTGTAACCATTTAATCATTAATAAAAATCTTAATTGTGTAATCATACATATTACATATAGAAGTTTTAATTTTGACCCAATAACATAATTATCATGCATGATATCGACATGTATACGTATCAAAGTAGATACAACAATGAAATGTGAATGTATGATGAGATTTGTATGGATCAACCAAAATTATACATATTCTTCAATACCTTGAATTTTTATGTGATGTTGTCTAAAGGGTATTCACATCCGTTTTTATTGTTATTTTCCTCCCAATAATAGGTTCTTATGCGTAATTTGTTCTACGAACTAAATCTTAAAATATTTGATGCAGAAATTTATTGGAACAAAACTATTTGACTATAAAACATTGAATTAATGTAGATACTCATGTATGGTTTAGAGCTTAAATTAACTTTTACGGAGTAGGGGAGTAATAATTTTTAAAGTTCATGATTTAGAACTCAAAATTTATAGATATATAGATATATATTTCATGTGTTTATATTACCTATTTACCAATTTATTTACATTTATATTTACATTCATTTACATTTACATTTACATTTATTTATTTATTTATTTATTTATTTATTTATTTATTTATTTATTTACATATACACTACTACGCACCTACGATTTTGTAGTTTTAGCTATTTAAGATTGTAGTTTTAAGATTTCTTTCACACTATATTCTATAATTTCCTTTTTCTTTATTTATTTACATATATACTACTACGCACCTACGATTTTGTAGTTTTAGCTATTTAAGATTGTAGTTTTAAGATTTCTTTCACACTATATTCTATAATTTCCTTTTTCTTTATCAATTTTAAAAATAAATTATTTTTCCACTTTCTTTAATTAACTCATATTTTCTAATGAAGTGGTAAGTTGATAAGTGGATGATTAGAGGAAGTGGTAAGTTTATAAGTTTGTAAAAGAAAATACCTAGGTTGGAGTCCTCTTGCCTTTTTTTTTTTTTCTTTCTGTTCGCAATTTTTTTTCAATTCTCACTCAATTTTAGTTTCATAAAAGACGTTGAAATGTTCCACCGCAACACGCATGCCATTAGGTATCTTTGTTTTTTAGAGAGTTAAAGAAAACACTATAATGCATCATGGTGTCAAAAATATCGTGTTTTCATAATTTTCAAATGTACAACATTATGTATGTATTTAATAAGTAGTAAACATACACGTAGGCACTTTTACATAAATATCGTCTGATACTACAAACAAGTATCAAGTAACGTGTATCCAAATGCAACCGCTGCAACGTGCGGTCGAACTCTTTCTAGTTTTCACTAACATTAATACATGGGTAATTAATCATGATATATATATATATATATATATGAGGTAAAAATCTATTTATTACACCATACTTAATGATTTAGAACTCAAAATTTATAGATATATAGATAGATATAGATTTACTACCATTACGGAGTATTATTTTATATCATCTATTTACAAAACTGAACACATTATACATACATTATACATTATGATATGATATGATAATATAATAAACTAAAAAGTAAGCTTTTATTTGATTATAGCTAAAGTTAATGACCATTATAATGCTAATATAATAAAAGTTAAAGATCTAATTACTTACAACTTATTATGTTTACATTTAAATAGAAATTACAATACCATAAATAATTAAATATGAGAACTTATAATAAACAGATAAGTTTTTAACCTTTTCGTTTTCCTTATATTAAACATGTTATTATAATGTTGCCTTTAAATACTCATTATTCATTTTCACAATACACATTTTCTATTTCAACACATACTTTGCAAAATCTAATTGATAATTGATAGACTTTTATATATGGTATCTCTTCATCATCATCCTCATCAATTCAGTAAGAATATTTCTTCATGTAATGTCGAATATTCATCTATCACAAGAACGTTAGATTGATGTTTCGACGACGTATGACACACGTGCTTTACCACATACAATACAGTGCTCTTGAGATTATAATCACACGAAGAATCCTTTATCAAACATGATACATTTTATTACTTCATTTTACTTTGTTGTAATTCTTACATAATATCTAATTAAATTAATTTGGGTCAAATGCTTTTAGTAGAATCATATTAAACAGTCTTCATATATGTATTAGTTGATAAGTAGGTTGTATTATTGGATTACTCCTATTTAATAATGACAAAATAAAAAATAAAAAAATAACTACACAATGTGTTTTTAATAATGGTAAAAAAGTAACAAGGTTTTGTAAGAACTTTGTTATATATCAGGATTATAAATAATCATTTTTAGCATAGTCTTTTATCAGTATATAATTAGAACAAAATACGTGTACGGAATATTATAACAAATGATCACATGTATATAATTACATCATGCACCATAACATGAGACTAAAATATACAATTTTCTTATTTTCGCAAGCACGTAAGTGAAAAATCCAACTTAGCCACATGCATAATGAAACCAACATCTAGTTAAACATGAATTTTAAAATGTCAAATTTAGAACAAGCCATGCAACGCACGGGCTTTGGCCACTAATTACTATAATTTCTCAGTTTTATTGGCAATAATAACTGTAAGTATTTAATTCTTGGGTTTCTTTTAATACATTAAAACTTGCAGGAGACTTCTTGGAATTTCTATGCATGCGAAGCCTAAAGACGGAGATAGGGGATGCATGTGGCTGTTTTGTCACTCTCAACTGGGCTAATTATAGTGTATTCACAAATCACAATAGCTTTTAGCACTAAATTATATGTGAACCTCTCATTAATTATTTGTCAGCATCCCTAAAAATATGTATGTGTGTAAGTTGTCTCCCTTAATCTTAAATTCTGACTTCACCTCTGACCCTAGCCAGTTTTAAATTAAAGGATTTATAGATGATCTTACATCAAATTTATGTGCTTAATGGTTAATAGAGTATTTCAACTCTAAATGGTTCAACATTGAATGTTGAACCATTCAGAGCTCGAAAACAAAGGCTTTGAATGCTGAATGGTTCAGTATTCGGCGTTGAACCATTAAGAGGTAATCAAATGCATCCTAAGTCAAGTTACTCCCGAGTTACACGAGTTTGACTTGTTAAGAGTTTGAGTCCAATATACTATCGCAAGTGTGAGTTTGAACATAGTTTGAAGTTCAAGTTTCTTATATCGAACTCGAGGATTCGAGGATTTATATCGACTTGAGGATTTATATCAAGCCCGAGTTTCTAAAATTGAGTTCGAACAAGTTAACGGGCTAAAATGAAATTTTAATTTATATTTTTTTTAGTGGCTGAAGATATTTTATTAAAAATTAGCAAGAAGATAGCAGATAAAATAATTATATAGGTGATATTGCTCATTTAACACATATTATTATTCATAATATCCGCCTCTTTTATATGTCATTTGAGCATGTCTTATCGATATTATCACTCATTTCACGTGAAGTTTGTTTCAGGTACATTCATTGGGAATTGTGAGATTATTGATCAAAAATAGGCTTCGTGTGTAGGGTCGTTTCCTATGAGGAACGGAAATCCTACGAATTCATTAGAATTCATATGTAAGTCAACTAAATCAAATCACGTGTCCACCGTGAGAGTGGTTGTTGCATAGCATGGTTAGAAACAAGATCATGTGCCAGACCAAAAACTATTAGGGTCGATCTTCATCACTATTTATTCTCACAAGGATAATGCATGCGCCCGAAAACCTTACCTGATTCTTAAGCATGCCATCCGAGGCATTGACATAACGCTTGCGGATTTAATCATAAGTTATTAAGATAACTTGAGCGGAAATCCTATTATTCAATAGGTCACTTGGATTATATTCGAGTGTTAACAGTTTCTTGTTCATCGCTTTCCTTTTCACCCGGAAACTAGCTTACTTAGCAAGTTAAATGGTTTGTATCGCTAGCCACTACTAGGTTAGCAGTTGTTGACACACATACTTCACTTTTACAATTGATTTCTCATCGCCTTCCTTTTCACCCGGAAGGTAGTTTACCGAGTTAGTCAATTGCATGTTGTCGGTTTTCATTACCAGGACATCCGTGGAAGACACACTACATATCTCACAAACCTCTGTATATTAGCTCATCTTACATTTTTTAACCCTGAGTGATTTTGTTAGAGCTTGATACTTGTACTCAGCCACAATCCTAAAATCGAGGATCTGTTGTTGATGAGACATTTCATCAAATAAACAACGGTTAACCCGTAAACTGCAGAGCCTTCTGAGGCTAAAACCAAAACACGATAGCCACTTGGGGCCAAAACCAAGTACGTGGGAAACCGTACTAAGTTATGTGGCCGGGACTTAAACCACAAGCCTCCTTTCACTTGTGCATCCTATTCTTTATCACAATAATAGCTGACTTCAGCACTTGTGACTGTCGTGCAACTTTCCTAGACAACAAGGAATAGCTGTGGATGGCACACCCACTTTATACCTACTTTAAATCACATTATGGATCGTTAGAGTGTTTATTTAAGTACTAGTGCAAATCGATTCGAGTCGGGGATCGAAATTAGTATTTCAGAGGCCCGTCCAGAATCTATCGACCACAAATGAAAGTCGATTGCTCGCCATTGACAACCTTGTCAATAACAAGAGCATGTAACAGAATTATACTTTAATTTTGTTTTTACACGTGGAGAAATGCCTTGGACAAATGACTCTGATAAAATGATTAGCTGCCGGCTGGAAGGAGGAGATCTTGATTATACCTTGGACCAGTTCAATTTTTTATGTTGGTATCAAAAAGAGTGATGCTAACCTTTTCGTTTTCCTTATATTAAATATGTTATTATAATGTTGCCTTTAAATACTCATTATTCATTTTCACAACACTCATTTTCTATTTCAACACATACTTTGCAAAATCTAATTGATAATTGATAGACTTTTATATATGTTATCTCTTCATCATCATCCTCATCAATTCAGTAAGATTATTTCTTCATGTAATGTCGAATGTTCATCTATCACACGAACGTTAGATTGATGTTACGACGACGTATGACACACGTGCTTTACCACATACAATATAGTGCTCTTGAGATTATAATCACATGAAGAATCCTTTAACAAACATGATACATTTTATTACTTCATTTTACTTTGTTGTAATTCTTATATAATATCTAATTAAATTAATTTGGGTCAAATGGTTTTAGTAGAATCATATTAAACAGTCTTCATATATGTATTAGTTGATAAGTAGGTTGTATTATTGGATTACTCCTATTTAATAATGACAAAAAAATAATCAAAAAATAACTACACAATGTGTTTTTAATAATGGTAAATAAGTAACAAGGTTTTGTAAGGACTTTGTTGTATATCAGGATTATAAACAATCATTTTTAGCATTGTCTTTTATCAGTATATAATTAGAACAAAATACATGTACGGAATATTATAACAAATGATCACATGTATATAATTACATCATTCGCCAAAACATGAGACTAAAATATACAATTTTCTTATTTTCGCAAGCACGTTAGTAAAAAAAATCCTACTTAGCCACATGCATAATGAAACCAACATCTAGTTAAACATGAATTTTAAAATGTCAAATTTGAAACAAGCCGTGTAACGCACGAGCTTTGCCCACTAATTACTATAATTTCTCAATTTTATTGGCAATAATAACTGTAAGTATTTAATTCTTGGGTTTCTTTTAATACATTAAAACTTGCAGGTGACTTCTTGGAATTTCTATGCATGCGAAGCCTAAAGGCAGAGATAAGGGATGCATGTGGATGTTTTGTCACTCTCAAATGGGCTAATTACAGTGTATTCACAAATCACAATAGCTTTTAGCACTAAATTATATGTGAACCTCTCATTAATTATTTGTCAGCATCCCTAAAAATATGTATGTGTGTAAGTTGTCTCCCTTAATCTTAAATTCTGACTTCATCTCTGACCCTAGCCAATTTTAAATTAAAGGATTTATAGAGGATCTTACATCAAATTTATGTGCTTAATGGTTAATAGAGTATTTCAACTCTAAATGGTTCAACATTGAATGTTGAACCATTCAGAGCTCGAAAACAAAGGCTTTGAATGCTAAAGGGTTCAGTATTCTGCGTTGAACCATTAAGAGGTAATCAAATGCATCCTAAGTCAAGTTACTCCCGAGTTACACAAGTTAGACTTGTTAAGAGTTTGAGTCCAATATACTATTTCAAGTGTGAGTTTGAACATAGTTTGAAGTTCAAGTTTCTTATATCGAACTCGAGGATTCGAGGATTTATATCGACTTGAGGATTTATATCGAGCCCGAGTTTCTAAAATTGAGTTCGAACAAGTTAACGGGCTAAAATGAAATTTTAATTTATATTTTTTAGTGGCTGAAGATATTTTATTAAAAATTAGCAAGAAGATAGCAGATAAAATAATTATATAGGCGATATTGCTCATTTAACACATATTATTATTCATAATATCTGCCTCTTTTATATGTCATTTGAGCATGTTTTATCGATATTATCACTCGTTTCACGTGAATTTTGTTTCAGGTACATCATTGGGAATTGTGAGATTATTGATCAAAAATAGGCTTCGTGTGTAGGGTCGTTTCCTATGAGGAATGGAAATCCTACGAATTCATTGGAATTCATATGTAGGTCACCTAAATCAAATCACGTGTCCACCGTGAGAGTGGTTGTTGCATAGCATGGTTAGAAACAAGATCATGTGCCAGACCAAAAACTATTAGGGTCGATCTTCATCACTATTTATTCTCACAAGGATAATGCATGCGCCCGAACACCTTACCTGATTCTTAAGTATGCCATCCGAGGCATTGACATAACGCTTGCGGATTTAATCATAAGTTATTAACATAACTTGAGCGAAAATCCTATTATTCAATAGGTCACTTAGATTATATTCGAGTGTTAACAGTTTCTTGTTCATCGCTTTCCTTTTCACCCGGAAACGAGCTTACTTAGCAAGTTAAATGGTTCGTGTCGCTAGCCATTACTAGGTTAGCAGTTGTTGACACACTCACACTTCACTTTTACAATTGATTTCTCATCGCCTTCCTTTTCACCCGGAAGGTAGTTTACCGAGTTAGTTAATTGCCTGTTGTCGGTTTTCATTACCAGGACATTCGTGGAAGACACACTACATATCTCACAAACCTCTGTATATTAGCTCATCTTACCCCTTTTAACCCGGAGTGATTTTGTTAGAGCTTGATACTTGTACTCGGCCGCAATCCTAAAATTGAGGATCTGTTGTTGATGAGACATTTCATCAAATAAACAATGATTAACCTTTAAACTGCAGAGCCTTCTGAGGCTAAAACCAAAACACGATAGCCACTTGGGGCCAAAACCAAGTACGTGGGAAACCGTACTAAGTCATGTGGCCGGGACTTAAACCACAAACCTCCTTTCATTTATGCATCCTATTCTTTATCATAAGAATAGCTGACTTCAGCACTTGTAACTGTCGTACAACTTTCCTAGACAACAAGGAATAGCTGTGGATGGCACACCCCTTTATACCTACTTTACATCACATTATGGATCGTTAGAGTGTTTATTTGAGTACTAGTGCGTATCGATTCGAGTCGGGGATCGAAATTAGTATTTCAGAGGCTCGTCCAGAATCTATCGACCACAAATGAAAGTCGATTGCTCGCTATTGACAACCTTGTCAATAACCTGAGCGTGTAACAGAATTATACTTTAAGTTTGTTTTTACACGTGGAGAAATGCCTTGGACAAATGACTCTGATAAAATGATTAGCTTCCGGCTGGAAGGAGGAGATCTTGATTATACCTTGGACCAGTTCAATTTTTTATGTTGGTATCAAAAAGAGCGATGCTAACCTTTTTGTTTTCCTTATATTAAATATGTTATTATAATGTTGCCTTTAAATACTCATTATTCATTTTCACAACACTCATTTTCTATTTCAACACATACTTTGCAAAATCTAATTGATAATTGATAGACTTTTATATATGTTATCTCTTCATCATCATCCTCATCAATTCAGTAATATTATTTCTTCATGTAATGTCAAATGTTCATCTATCACACGAACGTTAGATTGATGTTACGACGACGTATGACACACGTGCTTTACCACATACAATACAGTGCTCTTGAGATTATAATCACATGAAGAATCCTTTATCAAACATGATACATTTTATTACTTCATTTTACTTTGTTGTAATACTTATATACTATCTAATTAAATTAATTTGGGTCAAATGGTTTTAGTAGAATCATATTAAACAGTCTTCATATATGTATTAGTTGATAAGTAGGTTGTATTATTGGATTACTCCTATTTAATAATGACAAAAAAATAAAATAAAAAAATAACTACACAATGTGTTTTTAATAGTGGTAAAAAAGTAACAAGGTTTTGTAAGGACTTTGTTGTATATCAGGATTATAAACAATCATTTTTAGCATAGTCTTTTATCAGTATATAATTAGAACAAAATACATGTACGGAATATTATAACAAATGATCACATGTATATAATTACATCATTCGCCATAACATGAGACTAAAATATACAATTTTCTTATTTTCGCAAGCACGTAAGTAAAAAATCATACTTAGCCATGTAACGACCCGACTTTTTTGACTTGCTATTATGCCTTGTATTTTTGCGAAACTGCGTATTTGTGCGTACTATACTACTATATACTCTGGAACCTTTATATACATGGTTTACTTTCATTTATATATTAAAACGTGCCTTAGAGTACGTAGGATACTTAACTTGATCACCGGAAGCCTTATTGACCGTTAGTATCACTTGACGTTACGAACAAACTACGTTCTGCGCACACGTTTAACTTTTGTTGTAATCGTAATATTATGACTATGAAATCTTAATTATTATTTTATAATAATAATTACTTGGGTTTTTGGATGCTTAATTACGCGTAGTAATTTACTTATGCTTACTAGTTAGTCTTGTTGGACTTTCTACCTTGTTGGGCCTTAGCCCACCCTACACTAGTTAGTGGACTATTTAATTAGCCCAATTATTAATAGCTAGTGACCCATTAATAAGTAAGACAAATGCCCATTTATTAGAGGGAACATGCTAGCATTTATGTCAAGTATTATCCTTAATGTTGCATGGGATCCTAACATAAGCACCAACTTTAGAAAACCATTAACCATAAAGCAAAAAGTTGTCCCCCTTGTTCCCCCCATATTCCCACGTTTTTGACACCACCACCACCTCCTCACCATCTATAAATACTAGCCTTATTCCATCCATTTTACACTTGCTTTCATTTGTAATTCACATACACACACTCTCTAATTCTCTTTAGTTCTTTCTCTCTCTAAAAGTGTAAGTATTTTGAACTTTTCTTCTTCTTCTCCTTCTCATTATCACGAATTCATCATCATCATAATCATGGGTCTAGCTTTTTAGCTTTTGATCTTGATTATATCTTGTAGATTCAAACATGGATTTGAATCCTTCAAGAACATGGAAGATTCAAGCTTTCTAGCTATGAATCTTCACCCACTTTGTAGATCTATATCTTTTATCTTTAAATCTTATTATTTTGTTATAAAGATTCAAACTTGTGTTTGTAATCTTCATGTAACTTAAAGATCTAAGCTTTATGCTTCAAGATCTTCAAGAACAATCAAGATGCAAGCTTTCTAGCTTGGATCTTCATATCTTTTATGGATCTAAGTTTTCTAACTTATGATCTCATTATTTTGATATAAAGATCAAAACTTGTGTTTATGGTCTTCATATAACTTAAAGATCTAAGCTTTATGCTTCAAGTTCTTCAAGAAAATTAAAGGTTCAAGCTTTCTAGCTTTGTGACCTTATAACTTGTGTGAAAGGGATCTAAGCTCTCTAGCTTAGGGTTCCATCACTTCATTTGACTTAGACTATGTTCATACTAGTTTGATTGATGTAAAGTTTGTAGCTTTAGTTGTAAATGGAACTTGTAATTGTGTTAAGACTAAGGATATGATGTAAACTTGGTTCATCATCCATCTAAGACTCTTAAATGAGTTGTGTTATTACTTGGTCTTAACATATTGTGTATTGATGGTAGAATCTTGATCAAAAGTGATGCTAAACCATCAACGAGTTGTACACTTGAAGCTACAAGCATCAAGAATGAGAACCGTGATGAGCATCAAGTACCAAGAACCCCACCGGAGCATTTGTTTACTGTTTTTCGGGATCTGATCAGTAACATGGGCCACTGGAAAGTTAATTTTCAGTTATTTCGGTTCGATTAGATGATTTTCCGTTTAGGTCTCGTCTTAATCCGAGTTACGGTTTAGGATTTATGGCCCTCCGAAAGTCACTACGCCGCTGTAACGTTGTGCTGAAATTTCTGACCTACTCGCACTTAAACTGTCTCCACGGTCAAACGAAGACGAGTTAGGTTCTGAAAATTGGTCAGCAGTTGGGGGACTCATATACGGAGCCATAGCCACTGACTACGCGTATTTTCTATTTACATAGAGGTCGTAGCATCTGACCGAAATCAGCCTATTGTCTCGATCTCTATTCTTGTCAAACTTACTTAGCTTTTATGAAGATGAATGATGATGATGATGACACTTAAACTTATTTTATGCACTATTAGAACTTATAAGGACAACATACTGACCTAGTAACCTTTGATTTAGGTTGACGACCTTTCGGACCAACTTACTACTTGCATACTTTCATTACCGACTTTACCGCATTTATCACTGTGAGTTATAGCTTTCCTTTTTACTTTACTATTTTTGGGACTGAGAATACATTCGCTTTTTATGTTTTACATACTAGACACGAGTACTTAAACTTTATATATGTGTGGGTGATATAACGGCACAAATATTCCTCTTAGCACGGTAACGTTTAATCATTGGTTTTTAAACCGGTGAACGCGAATATTAGATATGGATCCATAGGGTTTGACATCCCCACTCGGGCTAGTCGCGCTAGCATTTAACGGGTGTTTAATACTTCGAGGACATACGCACTCGCCAGGTGTACTTTTAGGGGGTGATATTTATATTTACGTTAAGTCTAGTTACCATGTGCCCACGGTTATACATATACTTTTCATACTGTTTTGAAACATTGAAATCTCGTGGTCAATCTTATTACTATTACAACTTAAACTATAGCTCACCAACATTATTGTTGATGTTTTTAAGCATGTTTTCTCAGGTGCTTAGAGGTTTGTTACTTCCGCTGTTTAGAATTGCTGTCTTGCTGTTTAGAATTGCTGTCTTGCTGTTTAGAATTGCTGTCTTGCTGTTAGACTTGCTGTCATGCTGTTTAGACTTGCTGTTAAGGACCTGCTGTGTTAGATATCCACTGCATAACTTAGAGATGTCTCAATTATGGAACTTTTTTTTGCATTCGTAATTTATGTTATTTTCAAAAATAATTTCTTTGTAACAACCTTTGTGTCACGTTATCTTTTGTAAACGCTATGTCTCTTTATGAATGCAAACTAGTTTTCAAACAGCATATAGTGTTTGACCTTGTAATGATCCTGTTGTTGATGATCCGTACACGATGGTTTTGTACGGGGCGTCACATTTGGTATCAGAGCATTGGTTGTAGGGAATTAGGTTGTATTAGTGAGTCTAGACCAGATCGAGTAGGATTCACTAATAGGACTAATCTACAACTTGCTTGTTTACCTGTTTCTGCGGACCGCTGCATGCTACTATGTTATATTACTGTATGTTACTGTTTACTACTACTGCATGCCACTGCTTACTTCTACTGCTGTATGAACTGCTGCATGCTACTGCTTACTCTTACTGCTATGTGAACTCGTTGTATGCTATTGCTTATCCTCGCTACTGCATACTACTATCTGCTTTTGATTGCATGTTACTTCTATTTAGTACTGTTAATATTGCCATGCTATATACTGCTGTAGATGATCTAGGTTGCTGTAGTGCCTAATTACGTGCTTGATTCATGCCTGCTATTCGCTGTACCGACTTGGAGAATTTACCTTTCCTAGTTCAGATGTTTTTCTGAACCCTTTTTCCACACGTCTAACCCTAAGGATTGGTATTGTAATCCACCTGTTACTATCGTTCCACCGTTCTGGAGATCGAAATGATTCTTCACGCAATCTAGGAGGAGTACCCCTCGGATTACACGCTCACTAAAGTTGATCCTAGGAGGAGGAGATATGCGAGGACTTGTCGGAGTAACCGCACCCCGAGCTCACCCTAATTAGCCACGTACAACGTATGAACATTAGAAGGATGTTCAGTTTCTGCAAGATGACTCGTATCTCGTACACTTTCACGGCCGTCACTTATCTCTTTCATCTTTCACCGCTGCTCGACGATCTAACGACACTTCTGGATTTAGGTCCCCAACACTCTTAGGAATTGGAGAAGTCGGGAGGACATCTCCTTTCACAAGGTCAGAGTACCTTCTGCTGATGCTCAGCCATACCCAAAGACTTGGGAGTCGCCTCAAGACATATCATATTACTACTTGCTACACGTACAACTCGACACGAGACCCAGATTGAATTTCTAGAAGGAACCTAATGACGTTACCCGAACCCGAACATTTTGAAGAAATTTTGGGACATTTAGGCATTGATGCATGACCTACGGAACCTACGCACCCACACCGAGAAACCGAGAAATTAATTTCGTAGATTTTATTTTGAGATAACATAGATAAAGCACCGTTAGATGAAATTAAGTAGAACTTGGAGTGTTCACATTACATTGACCATATGGAGTGATATTGGAATGAACGTACGATTTAGTACAATATAATGACGCCAGGCCAACGTGGTTATATTGAAGTAAATCATGCAAAAGTTCAAATGTTACTATATAAGGAATATGAAACGATTCAAGGGAAATTTTGGTAGGAACCACTTGAGTATACGCATTATGGTCTGTTAGAGGTTGGGAAAGAATAACCACGTAGCTCAGATATTGTACAAGGAAGGCCTTTATTGCAGAATTGATAACCCGAAAATTTGTTATAGATATAGACACCCTGGATACTTAAGGAAAAAGTTCTGAAATAGGAAAAACTTTGAACTCACTTGCGGTAGAGCGATCGTTATGGAAACTCGCACGGATCCTGATTATAGTTAGGGGACGATTTGTCACAACGTTTTATTGTCTCGAGGTTTTTTAATACCAGAGCGATAGAAACCTTATATCTAAGAACCTTAGTGTTATGACTGATAAGCCATTAACAACCATGAGCGTTAAGTATTCTATAGGACGAGCTAATGGTAAGCTGGCAGAGATAGAGGAATAATTTAAGGTAGTACCCTAAAATTAACAGGTGGGTCATTTGGAGATGACCTCATGCCAACAAAACTTGAAAGTTTTATAGTAGTAGTTGGAAGGGATGACGATGGATTTCATCCCGAAGTAACCGAAAACAATAGGCAGTTATGACACTATCGGGATTATCATTGACCGCCTTACCAAATCTGCTCACTTTCTAGCCATGAAAGGAAACCGATGTAATGGATAAACTTCAATATATAAAGGAAATTGTACCCCGTCACTTCATCGATTCAAATTCTATATTTAGGACTACCCAAGAATCTTATTTGATACTCATTCTTACGCAACTCTAAATCCTAACTTATTCCGAGAGATTCCTTGTTCGGTGATAATCACACCATCATCCTTCTTACTTTGATATTAGTTATACCAGTTCAAAATTTTCCGAATCAATGGGAGGTTAATTCTCATCCTCATACTCTCCCTTTCGTATCTCACTTATAAGCAACAACTTCACACTTAAGCATTTTTGGTCAAAGGACTTATGCCCTACTAATAGTCATCAACCACATTTACATGCAATAGTTTTCATTACCTAAAAAATCACCCGAAATTTTCAAAAATCTTTTACTCATGAAGCTTTTTTCAACTTGTAGCCTCTGAAATATGAAAATTTTGTTGCCGAAATTTTACACACACTATTTTACTGTGCGATCCTCTTAAACTTTTATAAAAATAAATTTATTGTCATTTGTACAATTTTAGAAACCATATATGTTAAAGTAAATAATTACTTATTTTTACGAGTACACATGAAATTTTACTCTCACTTTTACAAATCCATTCTTTTATTCGAAAGATATGTTACATAGAACAGTACATGTTGTACATAACCCTAGTTACTAAGAACTTCGTTTCTTTTCTTACATTGTCACCTTAAATGATTTCTATAAAATTTTCGTTGCTTACTATATAAAGTTTTTCGTTGCTTATTCGTATCTAAGTCATCATGAAGACCTTACAACTGTCGAAACCGAGAGATTCATGTGTGTGTGTATGTGATGAAGGCACTTACTACCACGTCATGTAGACCTTCTGACATCCACTAACACTTAAACCATTCAAAGTTATTACGTTACCCTAGGGATCTCATTTGCCACACCCGTCGGAGCGATGCTCTTTCTTACATAACTCGAAGTCCTAACTTGTTCCATGAGATTCTCATCTAGCGATACTAACACCATCAGTATTCCGACTTTAATATTATCCATAACCTATTTGGCATTTTGCAAAGTCAAGAAGTGATTAACTTCTCATCCTCATGCTGTATCCTTCATACCTCACTTTTTTTAGCAACGGCTTCGCACGTGAACATTTTGGGCCAAAGGCTTAGGTCCTGATAATTATCAAAACTACATTTAATTCATTAGTTTTCATTACCTAATAACATGTCAACCGATGATTCAAATATTTTTCAGTCGATATTTTTCAACTCGTAACCTCTGAAATACGAAAAAAAATCTATGTTTATTAAAATTTTTACACGTTGCGTATTTGTGCGGTCCTCACAAGATTTATGGACAAGTGAAAGAAATAAAGTTTTTCTCTCACTTATGCGATTTATAAAATCATATATGTATAAATTTACCCTTACTTATTTTGGTTAGTACATACCAAGTTATACCTTTAAACTATTTAGAAATCTCTCCTTTATCGAGTTATTTAACTTAAGTTAAATAGTTTTGTGCAAAAGGGTACACGTTGTACATACTTTCAAATTTACTAGGAACTTCGTTCCGTTTATGTTGTCACATCAAACGTTTAAAGGTTTTTCAAAACTTCCTTGGTTGATTTTTATTAAAGGTTTTCGTATTAAGACTACACCAGGTATGGATCACACTTCTTCTCGCCCTCCATTAGAGATAAAGCTTACTATTAAGATCTTTGTTAAAAACTCTCGAGCCACTTTGTATGGCAGTTTTATAAAAATTCGTTAGGAAGTCTTTGCGCTCCTAAAATGTTCTTTTAAAGTTAGACATGGCAAAAACGTGGGCCGATAAATCAGTTTTCTGAGGTACACTCGGTGATCACCCTATCGTAGGAAAGGCACTAGGCGGGTTTCTACTCTTAATGTTTCACGGCTAATCACAACACCCTCGTAAACATCATCTCTATGAAACAGTAGGTTGAGGTACAAGAAATCATTTTTGGAGATTCTTTTCACTTAGAGTAAACCATTCTTTAGGACCAAGGGTTCACGTATCTTCTCATCCACGCACCCCCTTTAGTATAAGGATAAATTCAGAACAAACCGCTCGAAGAGTTCACCCTGGTTCAAAGATTACACCTTTCGTGTGATTTTCTTTCAGAAATGTAATATAGATTACTTTAGAAATCTAAGAATCATGTTATCCTTTTGGAAGGGACTGCTTAAAATGTCTATAACACAGATACACATTCCTTCCTTCGTTGGTTGCAACTATAAGTTGTTCTAGTTTATGATAACCCAAACTTCAACATGTAACTGAATGGATAAAGTTACATTATGGAACTGTGCTTCCTTTCCATCCAAGGATAAGTTCACCTACAGTATGGTAAACTGGGCGATATCCTTCATTGATCATTCAGACCGTCCTGAAGATACTATAAATAATTATGGCTTGCATTGCATATAAGTCCGATTAGTCACTTCCGGCTAAAATTTCAATTCATTTATTCAAATGAAACGTTTCTTAAATATCGGGTTCTTTATGCCTATGGTCTCCTTCTGAAATTAAGGGATTAGTACAAAATCCGTGGCTAACACTATCCAGACATCAAATCGCATGGTTATGATCATCATGTTTTCCATTCTACCTGTCAGCTTGTATTGCGACATAAGCGTTCAATGTTTTAGATGAGTTTGGTAACATTCATGATGCATTTTACACATCCAGCTTACTGAAGATGCTTGTAGGGCTAAAAACATCATCTTTCCTTTTGTAGATATATATTCGGATGACATATTTGTTGATCTCTTAGGACAAGAGACTTAATTAATGTCATATACCTATTCTTACTTTTATACGCCCAAGTACCTTTCGAGGTAAATAACTCACTTCTGAGCCCACGAGTCTCACGGAACCTTGATACGCTACTTCTTATTTAAATATGGTACTATTTTTAGTTACTCCTCAAATTTCGGGACGAAATTTCCATTAACAGGTGGGTAATGTAACGACCCGACTTTTTCGACTTGCTTTTATGCCTTGTGTTTTTGCGAAACTGCGTATTTGTACGTACCATGCTACTTTATACTCTGGAACCTTTATATACATGGTTTACTTTTATTTATATGTTAAAACGTGCCTTAGAGTATGTAGGATACTTAACTTGATCACCGGAAGCCTTATTGACCGTTAGTGTCACTTGACGTTACGAACAAACTGCGTACTGCGTACACGTTTAACTTTTGTCGTAATCGGAATATTATGACTACGAAATCTTAATTATTATTTTATAATAATAATTACTTGAGTTTTTGGATGCTTAATTACGCGTAGTAATTTACTTATGTTTACTAGTTAGACTTGTTGGACTTTCTACCTTGTTGGGCCTTAGCCCACCCTACACTAGTTAGTGGACTATTTAATTAGCCCAATTATTAATAGCTAGTGACCCATTAATAAGTAAGACAAATATCCATTTATTAGAGGGAACATGCTAGCATTTATGTCAAGTATTATCCTTAATGTTGCATGGGATCCTAACATAAGCACCAACTTTAGACAACCATTAACCATAAAGTAAAAAGTTGTCCCCCTTGTTCCCCCCATGTTCCCACATTTTTGACACCACCACCACCTCCTCACCATCTATAAATACTAGCCTTATTCCATCTATTTTACACTTGCTTTCATTTGTAATTCACACACACACACTCTCTAATTCTCTCTAGTTCTTTCTCTCTCTAAAAGTGTAAGTATTTTGAACTTTTCTTCTTCTTCTCCTTCTCATCATCATGAATTCATCATCATCATCATCATCGTGGGTCTAGCTTTTAAGCTTTTGATCTTGATTATATCTTGTAGATTCAAACATGGATTTGAATCCTTCAAGAACATGGAAGATTCATGCTTTCTAGCTTTGAATCTTCACCCACTTTGTAGATCTATATCTTTTAACTTTAAATCTTGTTATTTTGTTATAATAATTCAAACTTGTGTTTGTAATCTTCATGTAACTTAAAGATCCAAGCTTTATGCTTCAAGATCTTCAAGAACAATCAAGATGCAAGCTTTCTAGCTTGGATCTTCATATCTTTTGTGGATCTAAGTTTTCTAACTTATGATCTCATTATTTTCATATAAAGATCAAAACTTGTGTTTATGGTCTTCATATAACTTAAAGATCTAAGCTTTATGCTTCAAGTTCTTCAAGAACACTAAAGGTTCAAGCTTTCTAGCTTTGTGACCTTATAACTTGTGTGAAAGGGATCCAAGCTCTCTAGCTTAGGTTTCCATCACTTTATTTGACTTAGACTATGTTCATACTCGTTTGATTGATGTAAAGTTTGTAGCTTTAGTTGTAAATGGAACTTGTAATTGTGTTAAGACTAAGGATATGATGTAACCTTGGTTCATCATCCATCTAAGACTCTTAAATGAGTTGTGTTATTACTTGGTCTTAAAATATTGTGTATTGATGTTAGAATCTTGGTCAAAAGTGATGCTAAACCATCAACGAGTTGTACACTTGAAGCTACAAGCATCAAGGATGAGAACCGTGATGAGCATCAAGCACCAAGAACCCCACCGGAGCACTTGTTCACTATTTTTCGGGATCTGATCAGTAACCTGGGCTACTGGAAAGTTAATTTTTAGTTAGCTCGGTTCGATTAGATGATTTTCCATTTAGGCCTCGTCTTAATCCGAGTTACGGTTTAGGATTTACGGCCCTCCGAAAGTCACTACGCCGTTGTAACGTTGTGCTGAAATTTCTGACCTACTCGCACTTAAACCATCTCCATGGTCAAATGAAGACGATTTAGGTTCTGAAAATTGGTCAGAGGTTAGGTGACTCATATACGGAGCCATAGCCACTAACTACGCATCTTTTCGATTTACGTAGAGATCGTAGCAGCTGACCGAAGTCAGCCTATTGTCTCGATCTCTATTCTTGTCAAACTTACTTAGCTTTTATGAAGATGAATGATGATGATGACATTTAAACATATTTTATGCACTATTAGAACTTATAAGGACAACATACTGACCTAGTAACCTTTGATTTAGGTTGACGACCTTTCGGACCAACTTACTACTTGCATACTTTCATTACCGACTTTACCGCTTTTATCACTGTGAGTTATAGCTTCCCTTTTTACTTTACTATTTTTGGGACTGAGAATACATGCGCTTTTTATGTTTTATATACTAGAAACGAGTACTTAAACTTTATATGTGTGTGGGTGATATAACGGCACAAATATTCCTCTTAGCACGGTAACGTTTAATCATTTTTTTTTAAACCGGTGAACGCGAATATTAGATATGGATCCATAGGGTTTGACATCCCCACTCGGGCTAGTCGCGCTAGCATTTAACGGGTGTTTAATTCTTCGAGGACATACGCACTCGCCAGATGTACTTTTAGGGGGTGATATTTATATTTACGTTAAGTCTAGTTACCATGTGCCTACGGTTATAAATATACTTTTCATACTGTTTTGAAACATTGAAATCTCGTGGTCAATCTTATTACTGTTACAACTTAAACTATAGCTCACCAACATTATTGTTGACGTTTTTAAGCATGTTTTCTCAGGTGCTTAGAGGTTTGTTGCTTCCGCTGTTTAGAATTGATGTCTTGCTGTTTAGAATTGCTGTCTTGCTGTTAGACTTGCTGTCATGCTGTTTAGACTTGCTGTTAAGGATCTGCTGGGTTAGATATCCGCTGCATAACTTAGATATGTCTCAATTATGGAACTTTTCTTTTGCATTCGTAATTTATGTTATTTTCAAAAATAATGTCTTTGTAACGACCTTTGTGTCACGTTATCTTTTGTAAATGCTATGTCTTTTTATGAATGCAAACTGGTTTTCAAACAACATATAGTGTTTGACCTTGTAATGATCCTGTTGTTGATGATCCGTACACGATGGTTTTGTACAGGGAGTCACAAGCCACATGCATAATGAAACCAACATCTAGTTAAACATGAATTTTAAAATGTCAAATTTGAAACAAGCCGTGCAACGCACGGGCTTTGCCCACTAATTACTATAATTTCTCAGTTTTATTGGCAAAAATAACTGTAAGTATTTAATTCTTGGGTTTCTTTTAATACATTAAAACTTGCAGGCGACTTCTTGGAATTTCTATGCATGCGAAGCCTAAAGGCGGAGATAGGGGATGCATGTGGATGTTTTGTCACTCTCAATTGGGCTAATTACAGTGTATTCACAAATCACAATAGGTTTTAGTACTAAATTATATGTGAACCTCTCATTAATTATTTGTCAGCATCCCTAAAAATATGTATGTGTGTAAGTTGTCTCCCTTAATCTTAAATTCTGACTTCACCTCTGACCCTAGCCAGTTTTAAATTAAAGGATTTATAGAGGATCTTACATCAACTTTATGTGCTTAATGGTTAATAGAGTATTTCAACTCTAAGTGGTTCAACATTGAATGTTGAACCATTCAGAGCTCGAAAACAGAGGCTTTGAATGCTGAATGATTCAGTATTCGGCGTTGAACCATTAAGAGGTAATCAAATGCATCCTAAGTCAAGTTACTCCCGAGTTACACGAGTTTGACTTGTAAAGAGTTTGATTCCAATATACTATCTCAAGTGTGAGTTTGAACATAGTTTGAAGTTCAAGTTTCTTATATCGAACTCGAGGATTCGAGGATTTATATCGACTTGAGGATTTATATCAAGCTCGAGTTTCTAAAATTGAGTTCGAACAAATTAACGAGCTAAAATGAAATTTTAATTTATATTTTTTTAATGGCTGAAGATATTTTATTAAAAACTAGCAAGAAGATAGCTGATAAATTAATTATATAGGTGATATTGCTCATTTAACACATATTATTATTCATTATATCCGCCTCTTTTATATGTCATTTGAGTAAGGTTTATCGATATTATCACTCGTTTCACGTGAAGTTTGTTTCAGGTACATTCATTGGGAATTGTGAGATTATTGATCAAAAATAGGCTTCGTGTGTAGGGTCGTTTCCTATGAGGAACGGAAATCCTACGAATTCATTGGAATTCATATGTAGGTCACCTAAATCAAATCATATGTCCATCGTGAGTGTGACAACCTAGAAAATTCTGATCAAATTTAAACTTAATCTTTATATGATTTTATGTTTCCGACACGATAAGCAAAGTCTGTAAAGTTGTCTCAAAAAGTTTGAAACTATATTCATGTAATCATTTACCCTTTGACCGTGCTCAACGATTCACGAACATTTATGTGTATAGATATGTATATATAATATATAGTTATATTAATTGAAAACGTTAACAAAGTATTAGATGTATATTACTTTACATGAACGTATTTGTTTCAATATAAGTTTATTATATTTATCGACGAGATTAAAAGATAATATCAAATGATTGAATTATCAGATACATTGAAATATGATTACGAGTCTCTATTGTGAGGTCCACGTTGATTTGAGAAATCGTTCCTTTTTAACGGTATTCGGAATAATTGGTAAAGTGATCTACATATGAAAACAAAGTGTCAAATAACGAGAATTATAAAAAAGTTAGTGGAAGACTAAATTACATAATAATCAATTGATTTAGTTTCAAATGTACGAAAACGTTTTTCGATATAATAGAACTTGATTATTCAAAATGTCTTTGATTAATTAACGTGAGTTAGAATATTGGTTGTTAAATATATAACTAACTTGCAACGTGTATTTAAAACGTGTTTATGTATATTAGATATATTTGATTTCATATTAATTATGTAAACAATTATAACACTCGCTTATTGATTCGATTGACATTTAGATATGTCAATTAGTACGTTAAGAAGTTAAAATAAATACTAGTACATAAATGAACTATACTTAGTTAAGTTTTAAAACGAAAACATTATATGATATAATAATTCCTATTATGTAAACAATCTTAAATTATACTTTGAAATATAATTAGTATTTGAAAAACTAAATATTATATTATTAAATAAATATTTCTAATATATATATAAACTTATATTTCTAAATTAATATATATATATATATATATATATATATTTTCCAAACGATAAAATATTACTTCAATATAAAATGTTTCAATTAAAAATAATACTATCGTATATATATATATATATATATATATATATATATATATATATATATATATATATATATATATTTGTATATACAGTGAAAAGATGATTTAAAGAAGCAAATGACCAAAACACTCAAATGAATAAGTTACACTTTAAGTAGGATAGTTTTTCATTGATTTAAGTCTAATTATTGATAAAGGTACACGTCGCGTAATGTAAAGTGCCAGTTTTCTAAGCGTACGAAAATGCGTTCGAGAAACTTGAACCGAAACATAAGTCGGGTGACAACGTACAAAATATCTGAATTAAAAGTACAAGTCAACTATGCACGTAAATATAATATAATATATAAATAATTATATATATATATATATATATATATATATATATATATATATATATATATATATATATATATATATATATATTTATATTAAAACTATGTCGGCAAGAGTTGTTAGTCATTCATGAGCTGGAAATGGATCTCATGCAATCGCATGAGTGTCCCCTCACATCCTCATGCGATTGCATGAGGGGGTAGGTGAGGCCACATCTCTTTATAAGCGAACGAAATTCAGTTTGGTGATTCATTTTTCATCATACTCCTCCGTAAATATATAAATATAAATATATTATTATTATTATTAAGATTATTAATATTAATCATATTATTTGATATTAGTATTATTTAGAAGTATTATTATTAGTTGTATTATACATAAAATACTACGACGAGGTTATGAGCGAGTTATTTCAAACGGGTTTTTAGAGCGGGATAGTGCTAAGGAAATTATGGGTTATAACTATGGAGGTTATGGGTATTGTTCAAGGTTATGCTCGTGAAGTTAAACTAGTGTTTATCATCTTCGTTGCGTCTACCTACTTTCCTGCAATATTGAATCACAATATTGATACGTGAGCATTCATATCTTATCTTTTGTTTATTAATAGTGTATCCCTGACTAGTGCTCGAGTATATATGATTATGCATGCATGTATGTTTAATTTCGTCGTTAAATAGTTTATGATAAATCATGAATTTAATACATATGCTACTGAGATAAGGTATATAATATGCATGTCGTTGGAAAGCTAACGAAAAATTAATAACTTTCCATTTAGAAAGCGTATGGTTTCGATGAACGAATTAAAAGATATAGCCAATTGAATTATCATTAACTTTAGTATTATTACTAAAATGATTATTATTATTATCGTCGTTATTATCGCCATTATTATTATCTAGTAATTATTAATATTATTATTATTATTATTATTATTATTATTATTATTATTATTATTATTATTATTATTACTATTATTATTATTATTATTATTATTATTATTATTATTATTATTATTATTATTATTATTATATTATTATTATTATTATTATTATTATTATTATTATCATTATCGTTATTAATACAAGTATTATCATTAAAAATTGTTATTGTTATTATTATTACTATCGTTATTATTATTGTTATTATTATTATTATTATTATTATTATTATTATTATTATTATTATTATTATTATTATTATTATTATTATTATTATTATTATTATTATAGTATCTATTATTATTAGTATCATTATCATTAAAACTAATATTAGTATCATCTAACTATTATAAGCACTATTATTATCATTATTATGAATGCGATATAAAAGAGGACTAAAAACTATTAAACAATTCGATTAGGAAATAATGAGTATAAGTTTCATGATGAAATTAAAATATTAAAAGATATTGATTTAGATAAAAATATCATTTTTATTATTGTTATCATTATTATTATTATTAAAAGTATATTTTTACTATATATAAATTTTAATATAAATTTTTGTTATTAATAAAGGACTTGTATTATTTACTTAAATAAAATCTGATAAACATATTTAAATATATAAAATGACTATATTTAAGTCATATAATAAACATGTATATATTTTGAAGTCATTTTGGGTCAAATTGATTTTTGTTAACCTTTGCATGATAATCTCGAGCATTAGGATTGTGATACACTATGACCTGACCTAAATTGTTAGACAGATATTGACCAACATATAAATATATATACTTAATATAGGTTCGTGAATCCGAGGCCAACCCTACACTTGTTTAATGATGACATATGTATTTCTACTACGAAATACAGTATTGTGAGTTTCATTACTCTCTTTTTAAATGCTTTTGCAATATATATTTTTGGGACTGAGAATACATGCGCTACTTTCATGAATGTTTGACGAAATAGACACAAGTACTTAAAAACATTCTACGATTGAGTTACAAATATACTGGATATCACCCCTTTATATTCTGGTAATCTAAGAATTAGTGAACCAGTCCACTAATTGACGCGAATCCTAAAGATAGATCTATGGGCCTCGGCAAGCCCAGTCAGAGAATTTGACCTGATTTAGTACTTCGATTTTAGTATACAACCGCTAGCTTTAAAAGGAATGACCTGTTTGTGAGGTGTACACAATCGTCATTTTTAAAAGAGTAGCCTGTTTGTATGCTGTGAGCATATTCGCGATGCGGTATGCGGGGGATATTCTAGATGCATTTTGTTAATGTCGATTACCAGGTGTTTATTTCGTATGAATGGATTTTCAACAGTGAGCAATCCTGCACCTCATTTATTTATGAATTTGAAATCTTGTGGTCTATAAAAATGATGGAAATAAATATTGATTATGATAAACTAATGTACTCACCAACTTTTTGGTTGACACTTATAAGCATGTTTATTCTCGGGTATGAAAGAAAACTTCCGCTGTGCATTTGCTCATTTTAGAGATATTACTTGGAGTCATTCATGACATATTTCAAAAGACGTTGCATTCGAGTCGTTGAGTTTAACAAGATTATTATTAAGTCAATTATAGATTGGATATATTATGAAATGGTATGCATGCCTGTCAACTTTCGATGAAATGAAAGTTTGTCTTTTGAAAATGAATGCAATGTTTGTAAAATGTATCATATAGAGGTCAAATACCTAGCAATGGAATCATATGGTATTGTATTCGTCCCTATGGATTAGGACAGGTCGTCTCATGTGGTATCAGAGCGGTGGTCTTAGCGAACCAGGTCTTGCATTAGTGTGTCTAACGGATAGTTATTAAGATGCATTTGTAAGTCTGGACTTCGACCATAGCTGCATATCAAAAAGTTTTGCTTATCATTTCTTGTCGAAAATTACATGTTTATCAATCTTAGTCTAGACACATCTTACTGCATTGATTGCATGAATAGTGTATATTAAATCGTACGAAATGGAACTCGCCACTAGTTCAAGTTCCTCAGATTCCGATATGGAGTTTCACTCAAGCTCCGAAAGCAGTGTGACCGGAATGAATCAACCAATTAGCCATCATCTATTCTGGATGAATTGGGGATGGGTTCGTAGTCTACTTCATCATTGGAGACAAGAAGAAGGCGATCCTTTTTATCCACCACATTTCCCTCTTGGTGAAGAACCTGAAGCACTTATCGGCGAACCTGTTCGTAATACCATTTTCTCTCTCATCTCCAGAGTATCTCGTCATGATTATATACTATTTCAAATTCTAGTTCTTATTCATCCGCTCGTCCGAACCGACAATCACCCCGGTGTAATAGAAGAAGCCAACGAGCTTCACGCTCGGGTAGTGGCTTTGGAGAATACAGTGCAAAGGTTACAAGCACCAGCAATAGCACCAGCAGCAACAGTACAGTACCATTACCACCACTAACAACATCCGCATCCCACACCTCAACATCACAATCAGTACCTCGAGTATCGACGTCATACGCGCCATAGATACTAAGAAATACCAACAAAAATAAATGATGAAGTATTGATTCATAACTTCATCGAAGAAATATTCTACAGAGAATATGTAGTTTCTAAAAGTGTTAGAGATTATTATTATAGTTCTAATTGTAAACCAGATGAGTGAGCTAATAGAAATGATGAAATGAAACCCTGACCGGAATGGTGCGCGAATTACAAGCTAGACTTGTTTTACCAGTAGCATCAACAGTACTGTCAGCATCACCAGCACCATCAGTGCCATCAGCATCGTCAGAATCAGCAGCATTTACAATATAACAAGCCCTACCAGATCCATAATCACCGCAAACATCATAACTAATCAACGACGCGTATATTGTATCAACGAGTTATGAAGCATTAACTCATTTCCCCTGAAGAAATTATATGTATATTTTATATGCATATGAATTTTGAGATCAAAATAAATCTTTTCGTACTAAGGTATTACGTGTGAATCTTAACTAGTAGGTACTACTCGGTTAGTTCATGTTACTGATATGCTATAATGTACATCTTCCCTTAACAACTTAACAATCGTTAACTACAATCTCTAATTTAACACAATGAATTCCATTTCATAATAAACCAAGTGTATTATTCAATTATATATTTGAATTTACACTTTCATTTTCGATGTACTCGATACTTTCTAGAGATCATCATTCTTATCTTACGAAGTTCGCAAGAATTCACAAGTATCAACATCCGTCATCAAGGAATGCCAATAAGAATAAATAATAAAGTATTGATTACATTAGTGAGATACTCCGTGAAGATTATGTAATCTCTATTGTTTTAAAGATTATTCATTTCTAATTCTAGCCGAAAATCAAATGAGCTTAATTTAGTATTAACTCATCAAATCTGTATTACATCTGAAGAAAGTATACATATATTTTCATAAAGACTGTAATAAAATTCTCTGGTACAAAATATTACTTGTGAAACTTTTAACGGGTAGGTAATACCCGAGAGATATATAAATTCACGATTAATATGTTACATTCTTCGATTCTAATTCAACAAATCATCAACTACACTCACTACTTTCACAACGATATACATTCTTTCATAAAAATCAAAACAACCGTTCTCATTCAAATTCAATTTCATATTCAAATTTTGACAGATCAGAATCTAAGTCAAGACTCAACATGAGACATCACTCTTAAATATCTACATCTTTCAAAGCTATACTTTGACTTCAAAACTGTGATAGAACATCACTTCTATTTATAAAACCCAGAAAAATATTCGTATCATTCAAAATTCTAGAACATCATAGGTATATTAACGATTACAATCTATGTTCAAACCCTTCAAAATTCCTGAAGACCATTCAAATAATGAACAATCGAGAGGATGATCCAACCAGATGTTACCCACAGTCTTGCACCTGAAAAACTCTCGAAACCAAAGTCAAAGTTTAACACGTATCCGTGTCAAATCCTTTGGCATTTATTAGCAATAATAACTTTTCAATCCATTTTCAACGTAGACAGTTTTGTCACAACTTCAGCAAATCAACTTCAATTGTTCATTCGAATAAGCCTTATTATAACGATTACCCCTTCATCATTATTACCGGGGAACCTTTTATATCTCACCACATTAGCAGTAAACTTACCAACAACTTCATTGATCTTTAAGCCTCTCCGAAAAAAAATACTATACTTATTCATTGAAACCCTATCATGTACTCATCTGCATCTTGTAACGGTAGTTGCCATACCAAATAGCTTAAATCATTATTCTCGAATTTCGCAGCAATTCTACACCAACAGTTATATAATACATATAACGTCTATCTCCAAGACTCACATACTTCGAATGTGAAGTTTCTGAAAAATACCCTAAACTGCGAACTAGTTCTCGAAATTTTGAAAAATGCTGATGAAGCAGCAAAAACTGTAAACGACCTTAACAGTCAAAAGTTTGATGATAAAGAATAGTGTGTTGACAAAGTTCAGAAAAAGAGAAGGTTTGGAACTGGAAAACGGATTGAGCAAACCATGAAGGAGGCTGTGGACAAATCACAAAGACTAAACCTGCCTTCAAAGAATTCAAATGATTCGGTGTCTGCTGAAGTCATTAACGAATACCTTACTCCTGACTATAAACCTTTAAGGACAAATCTTTATCATCGTCCATCGATATTAGAAATTTTAAGATATCATCATATCTTTCATTATAAATATCTTCGATGTTCCTGAAGATATCTTCATAACTATTGTTATCCGAAATCATTTACCTCTTCGTGCTATCTGTGTTACATCATAAAAGAAACTATTTTAGTTTCTAAATTCTGAAATCTTCGAGTTTAAAATATGAATGTTTTTGAAGTAGTGTTGGGAACTGAAGCATGAGTTAGTATAATATAATGACACTTGATCAATGTGATTATATTATAGTAAGTCATGCTGAGTTTCTAATGGAACATGACGATTCACAGACCATACCATCATCATGTGCCATGTTACATAACTCTTTCATTCCATTTAACCTCTAAACTATCAAGAAAATATTTTTCTTGATGATTCGATCTTTTCCGTGACTTCTGGTTATTTGACAAGTCAGAATTACAATTTCTTTCTTAGAGTAATAGCTATGTTCATTCCGAATTTCATACCTATGAATTCTGGACCATTACTTGCGAAAAGAAAATAAAAGCATGAAGCTACGAAATAGAAATGGGAGTATAAATCGCAGCAAATAAGAGAGAGCATTAACTGTGGATGTCAATGATTATAGAAAAACAGAAGCAGGGACTCTGAAATACAAGGGAAAATATAAACCCCAATAACAATCCAAAAATTACAAATCGTGTATATCGATGCGTATAGCAATATAAAGACACGGGAGAACTAAAAACACTATAAAATCAAGAGTATAGTAGAAGTGAATAGATTCTTCCGGCGGCAGATGAAAAAGGAGAATGAAAGATATGAAGGTTATGAGTATATTAGTAATCAGAACAGGATAGAGCATATTGACGAATGTTTTAAAAGTATAAATTGGGAAAAAAATATAGAAGATGGGAGTATGGAAACAAGGAAATGAAGAGGATGGATATATAGTGAAATATCCGACAGAGCAATCAAAACAGATTATCGCATTTAATCAGAGCGGATCCGAATTTCCTTAATTATCGAAGAGCCAAATCTTATTACGAAAATTTTCTTCTAAATTCCTTGAATTCCAGAAATCATCCGTGACTACATCACCGATTAAGTCAAACCTGCATTTATTCATTTTCACTCTTTTGCAATAGCTTCACTCGTAATCTTCACATAAACGAATTGTTTTATCCATATTACTCACTGATGATAAAACTCAAATTTTCAGCTCGTATGCGTCATGAAAACATACTTATTGTCAGCCATGACCATCCCAATCAAATTTCGGGACGAAATTTCTTTAACGGGTAGGTACTGTGACAACGCGGAAAATTCCGACCAAATTCCAACTTAATCTTTATATGATTTAATGAATCCGACACGATAAGTAAAGTCTGTAAAGTTGAGTCTCAAAAAGTTTGAAACTATATTCATGTAATCAATTACCCTTTGACCGTGCTCGACGATTCACGAACATTTATGTGTACAGATATGTATATTTAATATATAGTTATATTAATTGAAAACGTTAACAAATTATTAGATGTAGAATACTTTACATGAATGTATTTGTTTCAATATAAGTTTATTATATTTATCGACGAGATTAAAATATAATATCAAATGATTGAATTATCAGATACATTGAAATTTGATTACGGGTCTCTATTGTGAGGTCCACGTTGATTTGAGAAATCGTTCTTTTTTAATGGTATTCGGAATAATTGGTAAAGTGATCTACATATGAAAACAAAGTGTCAAATAACGAGAATTAGACAAAAGTTAGTGGAAGACTAAATTACATAATAATCAATTGATTTAGTTTCAAATGTACGAAAACATTTTTCGATAAAATAGAACTTGATTATTCAAAATGTCTTTGATTAATTAACGTGAGTTGGAATATTGGTTGTTAAATATATAAATAACTTGCAACGTGTATTTAAAACGTGTTTATGTATATTAGATATATTTGATTTCAAATTAATTAAGTAAACAATTATAACACTCGCTTATTGATTCGATTGACATTTAGATATGTCAACTAGTACGTTAAGAAGTTAACATAAACGCTAGTACATAATTGAGCTATACTTAGTTAAGTTTTAAAACGAAAACATTACATGATATAATAATTTCTATTTATTCCTATTATGTAAACAATCTTAAATTATACTTTGAAATATAATTAGTATTTGAAAAACTAAATATTATATTATTAAATAAATACTTCTAATATATATAAACTTATATTTCTAAATGAATATATATATATATATATATATATATATATATATATATATATATATATATATATATATATATATATTCTTCCAAACGATAAAATATAACTACAATATAAAATGTTTCGATTAAAAATAATACTATCGTGTATATATATATATATATATATATATATATATATATATATATATATATATATATATATTTGTATATATAGTGAAAAGATGATTTAAAGAAGCAAATGACCAAAACACTCAAATGAATAAGTTACACTTTGAGTAGGATAGTTTTTCATTGATTTAAGTCTAATTATTGATAAAGGTATACGTCGCGTAATGTAAAGTGCCAGTTTTCTAAGCGTACGAAAATGCGTTCGAGAAACCGGAACCGAAACATAAGTCGGGTGACAATGAACAAATCATCTGAATTAAAAGTACAAGTCAACTATGCACGTGAATATAATATAATATATAAATAATTATATAGATTATAATATATATATATATATATATATATATATATATATATATATATATATATATATATATATATATATATTATATTAAAACAATGTCGGTAAGAGTTGTTAGTCATTCATGAGCTAGAAATGGTTCTCATGCAATCGCATGAGTGTACCCTCACATCCTCATGCGATTGCATGAGGGGGTAGGTGAGGCCACATCTCTTTATAAGCGAACGAAATTCAGTTTGGTGATTCATTTTTCATTATACTCCTCCGTAAATATATAAATATAAATATATTATTATTATTATTATTATTATTATTATTATTATTATTATTATTATTATTATTATTATTATTATTAAGATTATTAATATTAATCATATTATTTGATATTAGTATTATTTAGAAGTATTATTATTAGTTGTATTATACATAGAATACTACGACGAGGTTATGGGCGAGTTATTTCAAACGGCTTTTTCGAGCGGGATAGTGCTAAGGAAATTATGGGTTATAACTATGGATGTTATGGGTATTGTTCAAGGTTATGCTCGTGAAGTTAAACTAGTGTTTATCATCTCCGTTGCGTCTACGTATTTTCCTGCAATATTGAATCACAATATTGATACGTGAGCATTCATATCTTATCTTTTGTTTGTTAATAGTGTATCCCTGACTAGTGCTCGAGTATATATGATTATGCATGCATGTATGTTTAATTTCGTCGTTAAATAGTTTATGATAAATTATGAATTTAATACATATCCTATTGAGATAAGGTATATGATATGCATGTCGTTGGAAAGCTGGCAAAAAATTAATAACTTTCCATTTAGAAAGCGTATGGTTTCGATGAACGGATTAAAAGATATAGCCAATTGAATTATCATTAACTTTAGTATTATTACTAAAATGATTATTATTATTATTATCATTATTATTATCGCCGTTATTATTATCTAGTAATTATTATTATTATTATTATTATTATTATTATTATTATTATTATTATTATTATTATCGTTATTAATACAAGTATTATCATCAAAAATTATTATTGTTATTATTATTACTATGGTTATTATTATTAAGGTTATTATTAATATTATCATTATTATTAATATTATTATTATTATTATTATTATTATTATTATTATTATTATTATTATTATTATTATTATTATTAATATTATTATTATTATTATTATTATTATTATTATTATTATTATTATTATTATTATTATTATTATTATTATTATTATTATAGTATCTATTATTATTAGTATCATTATCTGTAACATCTCGCATTTTTCCGTTAAATTATTTTAACGCCCGTCTTTTTATTTTAATAATGTCCTTCGTATCTAGATTCGTATCCTCCGTTAACTAACATCCCTAATATTTTCGTTATGGGATTATAACGTCTCCCGCACTCCCGTGTAATTCAAAATATTCGTTCGGCTAATTCACGTACCCGCTTATAAACTAGAGGGACTAGACTTTCCAAAAGACCAAACCTTTGACTAGGTCAAAGTGGTCAACACCCACCTCTTTCTTTCATTTTCCATTTCATTTTCCTTTTTCTTCAACACTTTCACAATTTTCTCTCAACTTCTCAATCCTTAATTCATCATCTAAATTCGATTTTGGAGGCTAACATCAAAACAAATTACATATTTGGAATCCTCTCTTCATCCTCTACAACTTGATACCAATTTCATCTCATTTGGGTAACTTTCTAAAATTACTAGATTTTGTGTTCTTGATGTTTTTTAAATTATAAAAGTGTTAATTAGTGTCTATGGCTCAAGTCTAACATGAATATATGATTTGTATGCCCGAATTCTTGTTTTGGAGTAACTAGCATGAACTTGAAAATGGGTTTGCTTAATCTTTGATTTTGGATGAGTTAATGTTGTTAAATTGTTTAAGTTCATGTTTTAATTGTGTTACTAGTATCACTAGCTTCATTTTGATGTGTAGGTTGATTTGTAAAACTTCAAAAACATGATTAATGATTTTGTGATTCTTGATTTGGGTTTGATAGTTCTTGAGATGGACTTTTTGATGCTTGAATGCCATGAAATGTTAATTGTAAGTGTATGGTTGTAATGTATGATTCATTACCTTCAAAACGGCATATCATATGTGCGAATTGGATTCCCGAAACTTAAAATGCATTTTGTAAATTTGAAACTTTGGAGATGGACTATTAATGATCACATGACGAGAAATCGATTATTGCAAATGATGTTTTTGTTTGATGAAACATATTTAGTTGTGTTCCTTGTCAAAAGAGCTTTCCAACGATATAAGATACGCATTTTAAGTGTTTACGGTTTGTGTTTTGCGTTTGTTTGAATTTTGGCTAAGTCTTGAACAAGTGAAACAGACCAGGTACCAGGCCAAGCCTATTGGCGCGGCGCGACAACCTGGGCCGCGGCGCGGCATTTGCCTGGTCCAGGTTCTGTCCCACTTGTTCATTTCACGTGAAATGTTTGGCATGCTATGGACCTCCAATTCACATGCAACTTGTTCTAACATGCTTATATATGAATAATTAGCACAGAAAAATAGTTCGGGACCCGACCCGAACGTGTTGACTTTTTTGTTGACTTTGACCCGACCCAAGTTTGACTTTTTGTCAAACTTAACCAAATGATTATGCAATCTTTCTAACATGATTCTTTACTTGTATCTTGCATGAAACTTGACAATGTGATTCACATGCTATATATAATCGAGTCGTAACGAGCCATAGGACTAATTGAACATCTTTGACCGTTTGTGTTTACCGTTATTGATACAACCTATATGTTTAGGTCAAGACTAGCTTTGTCTTTGCACGCGTTTACTTGTTGAAGTACTTTATTAACTCTTGCACTCAAGGTGAGATCATAGTCCCACTTTTACTCTTTTGAACTTACATTTGGGATGAGAAAACATAAACATTTCTTTTTAACTAAGTGAACACAAGTAGAGGAAAACAAACATTCTACATACGAGTTTAGAACAAAATCCTCAATTCGATTATCATTAGTTACTCTTGCAGTGTGTAAGTGTAGGCGTGAACTTATGTTGTATGGCCATATGGGTTTGACAAACCCTCATCTCGGACGGTTCGCTACCATCCACAGATGAAATATATTTTCGAGAAACAGTGTTGTTCTAGCACTATTATGATGGGGTATCAACGGATGGAATGTTAAGCCTTGATAATTGGGTGCTCGTGAATATTAACTTTTAGAATGTACTACTATTTTATCAATGTTGCAAATCTTGTGGTTCGACTTACTTTTACTCACTTACTTATTTAAACCTATGATTTCACCAACGTTTTCGTTGACCGATTTCTATGTTTTTCTCAGGTCTTTGAACGATATGTGAAACATGCTTCCGCTCATTATTTGATACTTGCATTGGATGTCGAGTATATGTGCATACATGGAGCGTCTTTTGACTTTCTTTAAAACTGTGTCGCATAGGTTTCACTTGTACTTATAACTTTGTAACGAAACTTTTGGATGAACAATTTCTGTAAACTTTGAACCAATCTTTACTTTTGAAATAATGCGACATACCTTTGGTCAAACATTATTTTAAAGACCTACGACCACGTAACGGGACCTAAGTAGCCGATGCCGTCAATGACGATTTGACGGGGTCGCTACAAGTGGTATCAGAGCATTGGTTGTAGGGATTTAGAGTTCATTGGTGTCGACCCCGAGTCATAGGGTACATTGGTGAGTCTAGACTACAACCGGCATATAGACTTGACGTAGGAATTACTTGTCTACTTGTGCATTTATACTCGAACTCTCCTACTCATATCTATTCTTATTCTACCTTAATATCACGTTGACTAATTTGATTGACACGCCACCTTGACTATATGAAGTAATGTCGAATGCACATATGAATTAGGGTAATATAATTTCCGGGATTATATTACGGTGACTCACATGGACGTTCCGACATTATGACATAAAGAATTTAAGGCGAGTCAAGGGAATTTTTCTCTCTATCCTTATTCCATATCATGGTTAGTATTGTTGAGAATACTAATCAACGATATTCTTGTGTCATGAAGGAACAATGGCTCACCAAGGTCAACACAATACTCCTTCCGAAACTCTAGAACAAGCTCTTCAACGAATGATAACCACCGCCATGGGTGCGACCGTGGCCGATCACTTTTCCAACAACAACAATCGTGGGACCGGTAATTCAAACGGAGGTTGCTCCTACAAAAACTTCATGAAGTACAATCCTCCCACTTTCGATGGAACCGGGGGACCGGTTGCTCTCACCCGATGGTTTGATCAAACGGAATCCATTTTTAGCATAAGAGGTTGTCGGGACCAAGATAAGGTCAAGTTTTCCACCCTCACTTTCACCGACATCGCTCTTTCATGGTGGAACAAGTACGTACAATTTTTGGGTATCGATGAAGCCCACACACTCTCCTGGACTGAATTAAGAGAAAGAATGATCACCAAATACTTCCCTCGCGACGAGACTCGAAGGCTCGAACAGGGGCTAAGAAATTTAAAAATGGTCGGGAATGATCTCGAAGCTTATAATCAACGGTTTGCCGAACTAGCCTTAAGTTGTCCGAACCTCATGACTCCCGATTCCCTAAGAGTTGAACTTTACATGGATGGCCTTCCTAAGAGCATTCAACACGGGGTAATGACATTTAAACCCACTAACCTACAAGAGGCTTTAGCGATGGCCCACCGATCTATAAAAATGGTGAATGAAATTGAAGCGCCGACACCAACGGTCGAGGACCAATCGGGTAACAACAAAAGAAAATGGGAAGCCTCTCCATCGAGCAACTACAACAACAACTTCACCAAGAAGTCCTTCACCTCCGACCACAAGAAAGGTGACGCCGGGTACCTGCCTTATTGTAACAAGTGCCACAAACATCATTTTGGTGAATGTAGCAAGCCTTTTTGCAACAGATGCTACAAACATCACTTTGGTGAATGTGGCAAGCTAATTTGCTGCCGATGCCAAGGAATGGGTCATATGGCCAAACATTGTAGAAGTGCCACCCCCGTCACACAAAAGGGACCCAACACACAAAAGTCGGTCACTTGCTACGCATGTGGCCAAACGGGTCATTTTAGGAATGAATGCCCAAAGAAGAAAATCAACTCCAACGCACGCGACTTCAACATTAACACCGAGGAAGCCCGAGATGACAACTAGTCAAGGGTATGTTTCTTCTCGAAATTCTCATGTTTCATGTTTATTCGATTCGGATGTCGATAAATGTTTTGTATCCAAGGCTAGGAGCCTACTCTTTGCACTCCACCATTTTCCCTAGGTACTACTTACGCCATTTAAGTGACCAATGAAAATTTTTTGTGTATCGATAAATTTTATCGGAGGATGTACGTTAAACTTATTGGGTGGATAATTTAAATTTTGACTTGACACCTATAGAACTAAGGAGCTCAAAACCTATTCGTTAAGGAGAAATGTTTCCCTGCAATTATGTATAGATTATTGCGAACTAAGTAATTTCCGATTAAGAACCGATATCCTTTTCCCCGTATCAACAACCTCTTGAACCGTTACAAGGATCTCGCGTGTATTCCAAAATCGACCTTCATTCTGGTTATCATCAATTGAGGGTTAAGGGAGACGATGTCTCACAAATCGCTTTCCGAACTCGCTACGATTGTTATAAATTTCTTTTAGTGCCGTTCAGTTTATCTAAGGCTCCGTCTGTATTCATAGACCTCCGACACCGCGTATACAAACTTATCTAGACAAATCCATTATCGTATTTATATACAATGTCTAAACCTATTCAAGTAAAGAAGAAAACGAACAACGTCTCCGTCTTAAGCTCGAACTCTTGAGAAAAGAGCAAATCTATACCGAATTCTCCAAGTGAGAATTTTGGTTAAATGAAGTCAAATTTCTAGACCATGTTGTTAGTGGTCAAGGCATTACAACACATCTCGCAATCGGAACCACACGTAATCGGGAAACCCTCACGACTCTGACTTGTATTCGTAAAATCTTAGATCTCGCCAGTTATTACCGCAGATTCATTTTCGACTTTTTCTCGTGTTCCTCGTCCTTTAACCCCGTTAACTCCCCCAGGAAAGGACTAAACCTCTCCGTGTCCGAACTTTTAACGCGATTATTCACACCAACCTTACTAGCTAAATTTATGTAACACAATGGAATTTAAATATGGAAATATTTCTACTTGAACGCCCGAAAGGCATACTCTCTCGACTCGAAATCAAGGAAATTGAAATTCGTTATTTTTGCACGAACGATTGGAATACTTAATTATGGATCCGATCAATCTTCTCATCACCACGTACCACGTTACATAACACTGTTATTTCACTATGACCGTCTGATATTACTGGGACCCAAGATAACACACAATCCAAGGATACTTCCTTTCTCTTTGACTTATCGTTCTCATGCTCCTGATACGGACAACTACTACTCAACCCCGAACTATACAACTACATGTACTATCTCGTTTCCCACCCAGTCTCAACATTGGACCACTAGATGCACGATATGGCTACCTCAAGGTATAAACTCATCCTGTTCTAAGTCCTCATTTCACTCCTATCCTTTTTGCTCGTACTTTCATATAAGGAAATCTTTTATTCTAAATTCTCCATGGAGGGAGAGACTCTTCACGTTACACTGGTATTCGCCATAAGGGTGAATAGTCATAACGAACGTTTCCGAACCCTAACTAACTTGTTCGAGCATATCTTAAGAAATTCTACTCCAACACGGTGTACCATTGTCAACTACCTCGGATCGAAATACTCGTTTCACTTCTAGTGTTACAAGGAGCCTTAGGGACACGTTTAAACATGAGTACCGCGTATCATCCAAAAACTGACGGAACAAGCAAACACACGATTTAAATCTTGGAGAGAAAGGTTACCAACTCATATTGTCGCTTTTAGTTGATTCCTCTTACTATGGTAGTTACCATTTATGTATTAAAGCCGCACTCCCGAAACCCTATATGACCGCAAATGTCATACCCCTATTCGTTGGACCAAAGCATGTGGCAAGCAAATCACCGAATCCGAACTCATACAAGAAACAACAGTCAAGATCGTTCAAGTCCGAGAAGGGCTCGAGACGACCCATAGTCGCCAAAAGAATCATACCAATATTAGATGAAAACCTCACGAAATCCCAGTGTGTAACCGCGTAATATTGGGAAACCGCACCGTGGAAAGGTGTAATCTGTTTCGGAAAAATCGAGGAAAGTTACATCCGCAATATTGATCCTTTCGAAATCTTGTGGCGTATTGGAACCGCTCCCTACCGTTTAGAACTTCAGACTCCATTAAGTATCCGATCACCCTACGTTCCATGTAACAAACTTAGAGACGTGCCCTGCGGAACAGGGATGTGCTACTCTCCTAGATAAGCTTACTGTTGATGACAAACTTCTCTTCGTAGAAAGACCGGTTGAAATTATGGATCGTGAAACCAAACCTTAATACTACGTAACACCCCGACTATCTAGATTCATGGAATACCCAAGAAAGTACCCTCACTCATTCGTAGAGTTAACAACACTAGGTCTCGAGTAAGAGACATCAACTATTACTTCCAACTAAATTTCGGGACGAAATTTCTTTTAAGGTGTGGGTAATGTAACATCCTGCATTTTTCCGTTAAATTATTTTAACGCCCGTCTTTTTATTTTAATAATGTCCTTCGTATCTAGAATCGTATACTCCGTTAACTAACATCCTTAATATTTTCGTTATGGGATTATAACGTCTCCCGCACTCCCGTGTAATTCAAAATATTCGTTCGGCTAATTCACGCACCCGCTTATAAACTAGAGGGACTAGACTTGCCAAAAGACCAAACCTTTGACTAGGTCAAAGTGGTCAACACCCACCTCTTTCTTTCATTTTCCATTTCATTTTCCTTTTTCTTCAACACTTTCACAATTTTCTCTCGACTTCCCAATCCTTAATTCATCATCTAAATTCGATTTTGGAGGCTAACATCAAAACAAATTACATATTTGGAATCCTCTCTTCATCCTCTACAACTTGATACCAATTTCATCTCATTTGGGTAACTTTCTAAAATTACTAGATTTTGTGTTCTTGATGTTTTTTAAATTATAAAAGTGTTAATTAGTGTCTATGGCTCAAGTCTAACATGAATATATGATTTGTATGCCCGAATTCTTGTTTTGGAGTAACTAGCATGAACTTGAAAATGGGTTTGCTTAATCTTTGATTTTGGATGAGTTAATGTTGTTAAATTGTTTAAGTTCATGTTTTAATTGTGTTACTAGTATCACTAGCTTCATTTTGATGTGTAGGTTGATTTGTAAAACTTCAAAAACATGATTAATGATTTTGTGATTCTTGATTTGGGTTTGATAGTTCTTGAGATGGACTTTTTGATGCTTGAATGCCATGAAATGTTAATTGTAAGTGTATGGTTGTAATGTATGATTCATTACCTTCAAAACGGCATATCATATGTGCGAATTGGATTCCCGAAACTTAAAATGCATTTTGTAAATTTGAAACTTTGGAGATGGACTATTAATGATCACATGACGAGAAATCGATTATTGCAAATGATGTTTTTGTTTGATGAAACATATTTAGTTGTGTTCCTTGTCAAAAGAGCTTTCCAACGATATAAGATACGCATTTTAAGTGTTTACGGTTTGTGTTTTGCGTTTGTTTGAATTTTGGCTAAGTCTTGAACAAGTGAAACAGACCAGGTACCAGGCCACGCCTGTTGGCGCGGCGCGACAACCTGGGCCGCGGCGCGGCATTTGCCTGGTCTAGGTTCTGTCCCACTTGTTCATTTCACGTGAAATGTTTGGCATGCTATGGACCTCCAATTCACATGCAACTTGTTCTAACATGCTTATATATGAATAATTAGCACAGAAAAATAGTTCGGGACCCGACCCGAACGTGTTGACTTTTTCGTTGACTTTGACCCGACCCAAGTTTGACTTTTTGTCAAACTTAACCAAATGATTATGCAATCTTTCTAACATGATTCTTTACTTGTATCTTGCATGAAACTTGACAATGTGATTCACATGCTATATATAATCGAGTCGTAACGAGCCATAGGACTAATTGAACATCTTTGACCGTTTGTGTTTACCGTTATTGATACAACCTATATGTTTAGGTCAAGACTAGCTTTGTCTTTGCACGCGTTTACTTGTTGAAGTACTTTATTAACTCTTGCACTCAAGGTGAGATCATAGTCCCACTTTTACTCTTTTGAACTTACATTTGGGATGAGAAAACATAAACATTTCTTTTTAACTAAGTGAACACAAGTAGAGGAAAACAAACATTCTACATACGAGTTTAGAACAAAATCCTCAATTCGATTATCATTAGTTACTCTTGCAGTGTGTAAGTGTAGGCGTGAACTTATGTTGTATGGCCATATGGGTTTGACAAACCCTCATCTCGGACGGTTCGCTACCATCCACAGATGAAATATATTTTCGAGAAACAGTGTTGTTCTAGCACTATTATGATGGGGTATCAACGGATGGAATGTTAAGCCTTGATAATTGGGTGCTCGTGAATATTAACTTTTAGAATGTACTACTATTTTATCAATGTTGCAAATCTTGTGGTTCGACTTACTTTTACTCACTTACTTATTTAAACCTATGATTTCACCAACGTTTTCGTTGACCGATTTCTATGTTTTTCTCAGGTCTTTGAACGATATGTGAAACATGCTTCCGCTCATTATTTGATACTTGCATTGGATGTCGAGTATATGTGCATACATGGAGCGTCTTTTGACTTTCTTTAAAACTGTGTCGCATAGGTTTCACTTGTACTTATAACTTTGTAACGAAACTTTTGGATGAACAATTTCTGTAAACTTTGAACCAATCTTTACTTTTGAAATAATGCGACATACCTTTGGTCAAACGTTATTTTAAAGACCTACGACCACGTAACGGGACCTAAGTAGCCGATTCCGTCAATGACGATTTGACGGGGTCGCTACAAGTGGTATCAGAGCATTGGTTGTAGGGATTTAGAGTTCATTGATGTCGACCCCGAGTCATAGGGTACATTGGTGAGTCTAGACTACAACCGGCATATAGACTTGACGTAGGAATTACTTGTCTGCTTGTGCATTTATACTCGAACTCTCCTACTCATATCTATTCTTATTCTACCTTAATATCACGTTGACTAATTTGATTGACACGCCACCTTGACTATATGAAGTAATGTCGAATGCACATATGAATTAGGGTAATATAATTTCCGGGATTATATTACGGTGACTCACATGGACATTCCGACATTATGACATAAAGAATTTAAGGCGAGTCAAGGGAATTTTTCTCTCTATCCTTATTCCATATCACGGTTAGTATTGTTGAGAATACTAATCAACGATATTCTTGTGTCATGAAGGAACAATGGCTCACCAAGGTCAACACAATATTCCTTCCGAAACTCTAGAACAAGCTCTTCAACGAATGATAACCACCGCCGTGGGTGCGACCGTGGCCGATCACTTTTCCAACAACAACAATCGTGGGACCGGTAATTCAAACGGAGGTTGCTCCTACAAAAACTTCATGAAGTACAATCCTCCCACTTTCGATGGAACCGGGGGACCGGTTGCTCTCACCCGATGGTTTGATCAAACGGAATCCATTTTTAGCATAAGCGGTTGTCGGGACCAAGATAAGGTCAAGTTTTCCACCCTCACTTTCACCGACATCGCTCTTTCATGGTGGAACAAGTACGTACAATTTTTAGGTATCGATGAAGCCCACACACTCTCCTGGACTGAATTAAGAGAAAGAATGATCACCAAATACTTCCCTCGCGACGAGACTCGAAGGCTCGAACAGGGGCTAAGAAATTTAAAAATGGTCGGGAATGATCTCGAAGCTTATAATCAACGGTTTGCCGAACTAGCCTTAAGTTGTCCGAACCTCATGACTCCCGATTCCCTAAGAGTTGAACTTTACATGGATGGCCTTCCTAAGAGCATTCAACACGGGGTAATGACATCCAAACCCACTAACCTACAAGAGGCTTTAGCAATGGCCCGCCGATCTATAAAAATGGTGAATGAAATTGAAGCGCCGACACCAACGGTCGAGGACCAATCGGGTAACAACAAAAGAAAATGGGAAGCCTCTCCATCGAGCAACTACAACAACAACTTCACCAAGAAGTCCTTCACCTCCGACGACAAGAAAGGTGACGCCGGGTACCTGCCTTATTGTAACAAGTGCCACAAACATCATTTTGGTGAATGTAGCAAGCCTTTTTGCAACAGATGCTACAAACATCACTTTGGTGAATGTGGCAAGCTAATTTGCTGCCGATGCCAAGGAATGGGTCATATGGCCAAACATTGTAGAAGTGCCACCCCCGTCACACAAAAGGGACCCAACACACAAAAGTCGGTCACTTGCTACGCATGTGGCCAAACGGGTCATTTTAGGAATGAATGCCCAAAGAAGAAAATCAACTCCAACGCACGCGACTTCAACATTAACACCGAGGAAGCCCGAGATGACAACTAGTCAAGGGTATGTTTCTTCTCGAAATTCTCATGTTTCATGTTTATTCGATTCGGATGTCGATAAATGTTTTGTATCCAAGGCTAGGAGCCTACTCTTTGCACTCCACCATTTTCCCTAGGTACTACTTACGCCATTTAAGTGACCAATGAAATTTTTTTGTGTATCGATAAATTTTATCGGAGGATGTACGTTAAACTTATTGGGTGGATAATTTAAATTTTGACTTGACACCTATAGAACTAAGGAGCTCAAAACCTATTCGTTAAGGAGAAATGTTTCCCTGCAATTATGTATAGATTATTGCGAACTAAGTAATTTCCGATTAAGAACCGATATCCTTTTCCCCGTATCAACAACCTCTTGAACCGTTACAAGGATCTCGCGTGTATTCCAAAATCGACCTTCATTCTGGTTATCATCAATTGAGGGTTAAGGGAGACGATGTCTCACAAATCGCTTTCCGAACTCGCTACGATTGTTATAAATTTCTTTTAGTGCCGTTCAGTTTATCTAAGGCTCCGTCTGTATTCATAGACCTCCGACACCGCGTATACAAACTTATCTAGACAAATCCATTATCGTATTTATATACAATGTCTAAACCTATTCAAGTAAAGAAGAAAACGAACAACGTCTCCGTCTTACGCTCGAACTCTTGAGAAAAGAGCAAATCTATACCGAATTCTCCAAGTGAGAATTTTGGTTAAATGAAGTCAAATTTCTAGACCATGTTGTTAGTGGTCAAGGCATTACAACACATCTCGCAATCGGAACCACACGTAATCGGGAAACCCTCACGACTCTGACTTGTATTCGTAAAATCTTAGATCTCGCCAGTTATTACCGCAGATTCATTTTCGACTTTTTCTCGTGTTCCTCGTCCTTTAACCCCGTTAACTCCCCCAGGAAAGGACTAAACCTCTCCGTGTCCGAACTTTTAACGCGATTATTCACACCAACCTTACTAGCTAAATTTATATAACACAATGGAATTTAAATATGGAAATATTTCTACTTGAACGCCCGAAAGGCATACTCTCTCGACTCGAAATCAAGGAAATTGAAATTCGTTATTTTTGCACGAACGATTGGAATACTTAATTATGGATCCGATCAATCTTCTCATCACCACGTACCACGTTACATAACACTGTTATTTCACTATGACCGTCTGATATTACTGGGACCCAAGATAACACACAATCCAAGGATACTTCCTTTCTCTTTGACTTATCGTTCTCATGCTCCTGATACGGACAACTACTACTCAACCCCGAACTATACAACTACGTGTACTATCTCGTTTCCCACCCAGTCTCAACATTGGACCACTAGATGCGCGATATGGCTACCTCAAGGTATAAACTCATCCTGTTCTAAGTCCTCATTTCACTCCTATCCTTTTTGCTCGTACTTTCATATAAGGAAATCTTTTATTCTAAATTCTCCATGGAGGGAGAGACTCTTCACGTTACACTGGTATTCGCCATAAGGGTGAATAGTCATAACGAACGTTTCCGAACCCTAACTAACTTGTTCGAGCATATCTTAAGAAATTCTACTCCAACACGGTGTACCATTGTCAACTACCTCGGATCGAAATACTCGTTTCACTTCTAGTGTTACGAGGAGCCTTAGGGACACGTTTAAACATGAGTACCGCGTATCATCCAAAAACTGACGGAACAAGCAAACACACGATTTAAATCTTGGAGAGAAAGGTTACCAACTCATATTGTCGCTTTTAGTTGATTCCTCTTACTATGGTAGTTACCATTCATGTATTAAAGCCGCACTCCCGAAACCCTATATGACCGCAAATGTCTTACCCCTATTCGTTGGACCAAAGCATGTGGCAAGCAAATCACCGAATCCGAACTCATACAAGAAACAACAGTCAAGATCGTTCAAGTCCGAGAAGGGCTCGAGACGACCCATAGTCGCCAAAAGAATCATACCAATATTAGATGAAAACCTCACGAAATCCCAGTGTGTAACCGTGTAATATTGGGAAACCGCACCGTGGAAAGGTGTAATCTGTTTCGGAAAAATCGAGGAAAGTTACATCCGCAATATTGATCCTTTCGAAATCTTGTGGCGTATTGGAACCGCTCCCTACCGTTTAGAACTTCAGACTCCATTAAGTATCCGATCACCCTACGTTCCATGTAACAAACTTAGAGACGTGCCCTGCGGAACAGGGATGTGCTACTCTCCTAGATAAGCTTACTGTGGATGACAAACTTCTCTTCGTAGAAAGACCGGTTGAAATTATGGATCGTGAAACCAAACCTTAATACTACGTAACACCCCGACTATCTAGATTCATGGAATACCCAAGAAAGTACCCTCACTCATTCGTAGAGTTAACAACACTAGGTCTCGAGTAAGAGACATCAACTATTACTTCCAACTAAATTTCGGGACGAAATTTCTTTTAAGGTGTGGGTAATGTAACATCCTGCATTTTTCCGTTAAATTATTTTAACGCCCGTCTTTTTATTTTAATAATGTCCTTCGTATCTAGATTCGTATCCTCCGTTAACTAACATCCTTAATATTTTCGTTATGGGATTATAACGTCTCCCGCACTCCCGTGTAATTCAAAATATTCGTTCGGCTAATTCACGCACCCGCTTATAAACTAGAGGGACTAGACTTGCCAAAAGACCAAACCTTTGACTAGGTCAAAGTGGTCAACACCCACCTCTTTCTTTCATTTTCCATTTCATTTTCCTTTTTCTTCAACACTTTCACAATTTTCTCTCAACTTCCCAATCCTTAATTCATCATCTAAATTCGATTTTGGAGGCTAACATCAAAACAAATTACATATTTGGAATCCTCTCTTCATCCTCTACAATTTGATACCAATTTCATCTCATTTGGGTAACTTTCTAAAATCACTAGATTTTGTGTTCTTGATGTTTTTTAAATTATAAAAGTGTTAATTAGTGTCTATGGCTCAAGTCTAACATGAATATATGATTTATATGCTCGAATTATTGTTTTGGAGTAACTAGCATGAACTTGAAAATGAGTTTGCTTAATATTTGATTTTGGATGAGTTAATGTTGTTAAATTGTTTAAGTTCATGTTTTAATTGTGTTACTAGTATCACTAGCTTTATTTTGATGTGTAGGCTGATTTGTAAAACTTCAAAAACATGATTAATGATTTTGTGATTCTTGATTTGGGTTTGATAGTTCTTGAGATGGACTTTTTGATGCTTGAATGCCATGATATGTTAATTGTAAGTGTATGGTTGTAATGTATGATTCATTACCTTCAAAACGGCATATCATATGTGCGAATTGGATTCCCGAAACTTAAAATTCATTTTGTAAATTTGAAACTTTGGAGATGGACTATTAATGATCACATGATGAGAAATCGGTTATTGCAAATGATGTTTTTGTTTGATGAAACATATTTAGTTGTGTTCCTTATCAAAAGAGCTTTCCAACAATATAAGATACGCATTTTAAGTGTTTACGGTTTGTGTTTTGCGTTTGTTTGAATTTTGGCTAAGTCTTAAACAAGTGAAACAGACCAGGTACCAGGCCACGCCTGTTGGCGCGGCGCGACAACCTGGGCCGCGGCGCGGCATTTGCCTGGTCCAGGTTCTGTCCCACTTGTTCATTTCACGTGAAATGTTTGGCATGCTATGGACCTCCAATTCACATGCAACTTGTTCTAACATGCTTATATATGAATAATTAGCACAGAAAAATAGTTCGGGACCCGACCCAAACGTGTTGACTTTTTCGTTGACTTTGACCCGACCCAAGTTTGACTTTTTGTCAAACTTAACCAAATGATTATGCAATCTTTCTAACATGATTCTTTACTTGTATCTAGCATGAAACTTGACAATGTGAGTCACATGCTATATATAATCGAGTCGTAACGAGCCATAGGACTAATTGAACATCTTTGACCGTTTGTGTTTACCGTTATTGATACAACCTATATGTTTAGGTCAAGACTAGCTTTGTCTTTGCACGCGTTTACTTGTTGAAGTACTTTATTAACTCTTGCACTCAAGGTGAGATCATAGTCCCACTTTTACTCTTTTGAACTTACATTTGGGATGAGAAAACATAAACAGTTTTTTTTTAACTAAGTGAACACAAGTAGAGGAAAACAAACATTCTACATACGAGTTTAGAACAAAATCCTCAATTCGATTATCATTAGTTACTCTTGCAGTGTGTAAGTGTAGGCGTGAACTTATGTTGTATGGCCATATGGGTTTGACAAACCCTCATCTCGGACGGTTCGCTACCATCCACAGATGAAATATATTTTCGAGAAACAGTGTTGTTCTAGCACTATTATGATGGGGTGTCAACGGACGGAATGTTAAGCCTTGATAATTGGGTGCTCGTGAATATTAACTTTTAGAATGTACTACTATTTTATCAATGTTGCAAATCTTGTGGTTCGACTTACTTTTACTCACTTACTTATTTAAACCTATGGTTTCACCAACGTTTTCGTTGACAGATTTCTATGTTTTTCTCAGGTCTTTGAACGATATGTGAAACATGCTTCCGCTCATTATTTGATACTTGCATTGGATGTCGAGTATATGTGCATACATGGAGCGTCTTTTGACTTTCTTTAAAACTGTGTCGCATAGGTTTCACTTGTACTTATAACTTTGTAACGAAACTTTTGGATGAACAATTTCTGTAAACTTTGAACCAATCTTTACTTTTGAAATAATGCGACATACCTTTGGTCAAACGTTATTTTAAAGACCTACGACCACGTAACGGGACCTAAGTAGCCGACGCCGTCAATGACGATTTAACGAGGTCGCTACATTATCATTAAAACTAATATTAGTATCATCTAACTATTATAAGCACTATTATTATCATTATTATGAATGCGATATAAAAGAGGACTAAAAACTATTAAACAATTCGATTAGGAAATAATGAGTATAAGTTTCATGATGAAATTAAAATATTATAAGATATTGATTTAGATAAAAATATCATTTTTATTATTTTTATCATTATTATTATTATTAAAAGTATATTTTTACCATATATAAATTTTAATATAAATTTTTGTTATTAATAAAGGACTTGTATTATTTACTCAAATAAAATCTGATAAACATATTTAAATATATAAGATGACTATATTTAAGTCATATAATAAACATGTATATATTTTGAAGTCATTTTGGGTCAAATTGATTTTTGTTAACCTTTGCATGATAATCTCGAGCATTAGGATTGTGATACACTATGACCTGACCTAAATTGTTAGACAGATATTGACCAACATATAAATATATATACTTAATATAGGTTCGTGAATCCGAGGCCAACCCTACACTTGTTCAATGACGACATATGTATTTTTACTACGAAATACAGTATTGTGATTTTCATTACTCCCTTTTTAAATGCTTTTGCAATATATATTTTTGGGACTGAGAATACGTGCGCTACTTTCATAAATGTTTGACGAAATAGACACAAGTACTTAAAAACATTCTACGATTGAGTTACGAATACACCGGATATCACCCCTTTATAGTCCTGTAATCTAAGAATTAGTGAACCAATCCACTAATTGACGCGAATCCTAAAGATAGATCTATGGGCCTTGGCAAGCCCTAGTCAGAGAATTTGAACTGCTTTAGTACTTTGATTTTAGTATACCACCGCTAGCTTTAAAAGGAATGACCTGTTTGTGAGGTGTACACAATCATCATTTTTAAAAGAATAGCCTGTTTGTATGTTGTGAGCATATTCGCGATGCGGTATGCGGGGGATATTCTATATGCATTTTGTTAATGTCGATTACCAGGTGTTTATTCTGAATGAATGGATTTTCAGCAGTGAGCAGACCTGCACCTCATTTATGAATTTGAAATCTTGTGATCTATAAAAATGATGGAAATAAATATTGATTATGATAAACTAATGAACTCACCAACCTTTTGGTTGACACTTTTAAGCATGTTTATTCTCAGGTATGAAAGAAAACTTCCGCTGTGCATTTGCTCATTTTAGAGATATTACTTGGAGTCATTCATGACATATTTCAAAAGACGTTGCATTAGAGTCGTTGATTTCAACAAGATTATTATTAAGTCAATTATAGATTGGATATATTATGAAATGGTATGCATGCCTGTTAACTTTCGATGAAATGAAAGTTTGTCTTTTGAAAATGAATGCAATGTTTGTAAAATGTATCATATAGAGGTCAAATACCTCGCAATGGAATCATATGGTATTGTATTTGTCCTTATGGATTAGGATGGGTCGTCTCATGTGGTATCAGAGCGGTGGTCTTAGCGAACCAGGTCTTGCATTAGTATGTCTAACGGATAGTTATTAAGATGCATTAGTAAGTCTGGACTTCGACCTTAGTTGCATATCAAAAAGTTTTGCTTATCATTTCTTGTCGGAAATTACATGTTTATCATTCTTAGTCTAGACACATCTTACTGCATTAATTGCATGAATAGTGTATAGACAAAAATTCATATCTTAGCGTATCTGCTAATTTATATCTTAGCGTATCTGTTACTGTAAACTTTGCCTGACATATTCCGTAAATCCCTCCGTAATCTACGAAATCTTTTGTTCTATATAAATAGATATTCAATGTAATTAGAATACCATCCGATAGCCAGAAATCATTTCATTACGAAAAATTCTTTATTAAATCGTACGAAATGGAACTCGCCACTAGTTCAAGTTCCTCGGATTCCGATATGGAGTTTCACTCAAGCTCCGAAAGCAGTGTGACTGGAATGGATCAACCAATTAGCCATCATCTATTCTGGATGAATTGGGGATGGGTTCGTAGTCTACTTCATCAATGGAGACAAGAAGAAGGTGATCCCTTTCATCCACCACATTTCCCTCTTGGCGAAGAACATGAAGCACTTACCGGCGAACCTGTTCGTAATACCATTTTCTCTCTCATCTCCAGAGTATCTCGTCATGATTATATACTATTTCAAATTCTAGATCTTATTCATCCGCTCGTCCGAACCGACAATCACCCCGGTGTAATAGAAGAAGTCAACGAGCTTCACGCTCGGGTAGTGGCTTTGGAGAATACGGTGCAAAGGTTACAAGCATTAGCAGCAGCACCGGCAGCAACAGTACCACCATCAGCAACACCAAAAGTACCATTACCACTACCAACAACATCCGCATCCCACACCTCAACATCACAATCAGTACCTTGAGTATCGACGTCATACGCGCCATAGATACTAAGAAATACCAACAACAACAAATGATGAAGTATTGATTCATAACTTCATCGAAGAAATATTCTACAGAGATTATGTAGTTTCTAAAAGTGTTAGAGATTATTATTCTAGTTCTAATTGTAAACCAGATGAGTGAGCGAATAGAAATGATGAAATGAAACCCTGATCGGAATGGTGCGCGAATTACAAGCTAGACTTGTTTTACCAGTAACATCAACAGTACCGTCAGCATCACCAGCACCATCAGTGCCATCAGCATCGTCAGAATCAGCAGCATTTATGACATAACAAGCTCCACCAGATCCATAATCACTGTAAACATCATCACTAATCAACTACGCGTATATTGTATCAACGAGTTATGAAGCATTAACTCATTTCCCCTGAAGAAATTATATGTATATTTTATATGCATATGAATTTTGAGATCAAAATAAATTTTTTCGTACTAAGCTATTACGTGTGAATCTTAACTAGTAGGTACTACTCGGTTAGTTCATGTTACTGATATGCTATAATGTACATCTTTCCTTAACAACTTAACCATCGTTAACTACAATCTCTAATTTAACACAATGAATTCCATTTCGTAATAAACCAAGTGTATTATTCAATTATATATTTGAATTTACACTTTCATTTTCGATGTACTCGATACTTTCTAGAAATCATCATTCATATCTTACGAAGTTCGCAAGAATTCACAAGCATCAACATCCGTCATCAAGGAATGCCAATAAGAATAAATAATAAAGTATTGATTACATTAGTGAGATACTCCGCGAAGATTATGTAATCTCTATTGTTTTAAAGATTGTTCATTTCTAATTCCAGCCGAAAATCAAATGTGCTTAATTTAGTATTAACTCATCAAATCTGTATTACATCTGAAGAAAGTATACATATATTTTCATAAAGACTGTAATAAAATTCTCTGGTACAAAATATTACTTGTGAAACTTTTAACGGGTAGGTAATACCCGAGAGATATATAAATTCACGATTAATATGTTACATTCTTCGATTCTAATTCAACAAATCATCAACTACACTCACTACTTTCACAACGATATACATTCTTTCATAAAAATCAAAACAACCGTTCTCATTCAAATTCAATTTCATATTCAAATTTTGACAGATCATAATCCAAGTCAAGACTCAACAGGAGACATCACTCTTAAATCTCTACATCTTTCAAAGCTATACTTTGACTTCAAAACTGTGATAGAACATCACTTCTATTTATAAAACCCAAAAAATATTCGTATCATTCAAAATTCTAGAACATCATAGGTATATTAACGATTACAATCTATGTTCAAACCCTTCGAAATTCCCGAAGACACTTCAAATAATGAACAATCGAGATGATGATCCAACCACATGTTACCCACAGTCTTGCACCTGAAAAACTCTCGAAACCAAAGTCATAGTTTAACACGTATCCGTGTCAAATCCTTTGGCATTTATTAGCAAAAATAACTTTTCAATCCCTTTTCAATGTAAACAGTTTTGTCACAGCTCCAGCAAATCAACTTCAATTGTTCATTCGAATAAGCCTTATTATAACGATTACCCCTTCATCATTATTACCGGGGAACCTTTTATATCTCGCCACATTAGCAGTAAACTTACCAACAACTTCATTGATCACTTGTATATAATTACATCATTTGCCATAACATGAGACTAAAATATACAATTTTCTTATTTTTGCAAGCACGTAAGTAAAAAATCCTACTTAGCCACATGCATAATGAAACCAACATCCAGTTAAACATGAATTTTAAAATGTCAAATTTGAAACAAGCCGTGCAACGCACGAGCTTTGCCCACTAATTACTATAATTTCTCAGTTTTATTGGCAATAATAACTGTAAGTATTTAATTCTTGGGTTTCTTTTAATACATTAAAACTTGCAGACGACTTCTTGGAATTTCTATGCATGCGAAGCCTAAAGGCGGAGATAGGGAATGCATGTGGATGTTTTGTCACTCTCAAATGGGCTAATTATAGTGTATTCACAAATCACAATAGCTTTAGCACTAAATTATATGTGAACCTCTCATTAATTATTTGTCAGCATCCCTAAAAATATGTATGTGCGTAAGTTGTCTCCCTTAATCTTAAATTCTGACTTCACCTCTGACCCTAGCCAATTTTAAATTAAAGGATTTATAGAGGATCTTACATCAAATTTATGTGCTTAATGGTTAATAGAGTATTTCAACTCTAAATGGTTCAACATTGAATGTTGAACCATTCAGAGCTCGAAAACAAAGGCTTTGAATGCTGAATGGTTCAGTATTCGGCGTTGAACCATTAATAGGTAATAAAATGCATCCTAAGTCAAGTTACTCCCGAGTTACACGAGTTTGACTTGTTAAGAGTTTGAGTCCAATATACTATCTCAAGTGTGAGTTTGAACATAGTTTGAAGTTCAAGTTTCTTATATCGAACTCGAGGATTAGAGGATTTATATCGACTTGAGGATTTATATCGAGCCCGAGTTTCTAAAATTGAGTTCGAACAAGTTAACGGGCTAAAATGAAATTTTAATTTATATTTTTTTAGTGGCTGAAGATATTTTATTAAAAATTAGCAAGAAGATAGCAGATAAAATAATTATATAGGTGATATTGCTTATTTAACACATATTATTATTCATAATATCTGCCTCTTTTATATGTCATTTGAGCATGTTTTATCGATATTATCACTCGTTTCACGTGAAGTTTGTTTCAGGTACATTCATTGGGAATTGTGAGATTATTGATCAAAAATAGGCTTCGTGTGTAGGGTCGTTTCCTATGAGGAACGGAAATCCTACGAATTCATTGGAATTCATATGTAGGTCACCTAAATCAAATCACGTGTCCACCGTGAGAGTGGTTGTTGCATAGCATGGTTAGAAACAAGATCATGTGCCAGACCAAAAACTATTAGGGTCGATCTTCATCACTATTTATTGTCACAAGGATAATGCATGCGCCCGAACACCTTACCTGATTCTTAAGCATGCCATCCGAGGCATTGACATAACGCTTGCGGATTTAATCATAAGTTATTAAGATAACTTGAGCGAAAATCCTATTATTCAATAGGTCACTTGGATTATATTCGAGTGTTAACAGTTTCTTGTTCATCGCTTTCCTTTTCACCCGGAAACTAGCTTACTTAGCAAGTTAAATGGTTCATGTCGCTAGCCACTACTAGGTTAGCAGTTGTTGACACACACACTTCACTTTGACAATTGATTCCTCATCGCCTTCCTTTTCACCCGGAAGGTAGTTTACGGAGTTAGTCAATTGCCTGTGTCGGTTTTCATTACCAGGACATCAATGGAAGACACACTACATATCTCACAAACCTCTGTATAGTAGCTCATCTTACTCCTTTTAACCCTGAGTGATTTTGCTAGAGCTTGATACTTGTACTCAGTCGTAATCCTAAAATCGAGGATCTGTTGTTGATGAGACATTTCATCAAATAAATAACGGTTAACCCGTAAACTTTAGAGCCTTTTGAGGGTAAAACCAAAACACGATAGCCACTTGGGGCCAAAATCAAGTACATGGGAAACCGTACTAAGTCATGTGGCCGGGACTTAAACCACAAGCCTCCTTTCACTTGTGCATCCTATTTTGTATCACAAGAATAGCTGACTTCAGCACTTATGATTGTCGTGCAGCTTTCCTAGACAACAAGGAATAGCTGTGGATGGCACACCCACTTTATACCCACTTTACATCACATTATGGGTCGTTACAGTGTTTATTTGAGTACTAGTGCATATCGATTCGAGTCGGGGATCGAAATTAGTATTTCTGAGGCTCGTCCAGAATCTATCGACCACGAATGAATGTCGATTGCTCGCCATTGACAACCATGTCATTAACAAGAGCGTGTAACTGCATTATACTTTAATTTTGTTTTTACACGTGGAGAAATGCCTTGGACAAATGACTCTGATAAAATGATTAGCTGCCGGCTGGAAGGAGGAGATCTTGATTATACCTTGAACCAGTTCAATTTTTTATGTTGGTACCAAGAAGAGTGATGCAGTTTTATTCTAGCAAAGTGTCTACAAGGGATGTTAATGCGTAAGTCGTGGGAGTAAAACGCGAATACTTGATCAAAGACATATGTGCAAGACAATGTGTACATATGCAAAGGAAACAAGCGGGTTCTAGTAGAATAAAGGAAGAAAGTTAAAAGTTTTTACAAAATTTTACGAGAAAATGTAACGTGCAAGCCAATGATCACTCTAATGGAAGGGCAACCCAACACAACGTGAAAAACGAATGTTAATGATGGTGAAAAGCGTAGGGTACCAAGGGTACAATTGATTCCTTAAGTTGAAATACTTAGATATGTGTAAGCAATAAAGTGTAATATGTGCACAATAATAAGTCATGTGGCATCTTAATTTATAATTATGAATGAGATAAGTTGAAATGTTGTGTATAAACTGTTAAAATACACACAAAAACACCCAAGTAACCCAAGTCACGAGATTATCTTACAAACCTTGCGACTCACAACTCCTGACAGTCGCAAGCTATGAATTGTCACTCATGAGACTAAATTTCAAGTCGCGACTTGAAATTTATCGATCATGACCGTTAATAGTCGCATGGTCGTAGGAAGGCTTGCGACTTCCGAGGGAATTTTGGCAATTTCTTTTTTTAGGACGAAACGTTATAGTGATTTGAAAAATGAACGCCTTAGTCAATAGCTTAGTAAATATCCTTTTAAAACATTATATTATATTATTTATATCATACTATATACTATTATATTATATTATATTATATTATATTATATTATATTATATTATATTATATTTATATATATATACTAAATAGATAAGTGAACGGAGCTCCCTGATTGGTAGGATGTCCTATTCACAACTTATTTCCTTTTTTCCCCTTCTTTACTATTCACAATCTTTTTATCTCTATCAACCAAACGCATGCATTGTTCACGAAGTTAAAAGTGGGTGAGATAGCATATATGAACACATAGTATGTCTTTTATAACTTGGAGAAAGTGAGTGAGATATCATATATGAACACATACAACTATTACACATAATTTTTTTTTCATGATTTTTTTAATTAAAATCATCTGGCGGAGCGGAAACCCACACAACTCTTGTTATATTATATTATATTATACTATACTATATATACTAAATAGATAAGTGAACGGAGCTCCCTGATTGGTAGGATGTCCTATTCACAACTTATTTCCTTTTTTTTTCCCTTCTTTACTATTCACAATCTTTTTATCTCTATCAACCAAACGCATGCATTGTTCACAAAGTTAAAAGTGGGTGAGATAGCATATATGAACACATAGTATGTCTTTTATAACTTGGAGAAAGTGAGTGAGATATCATATATGAACACATACAACAACTATTACACATAATTTTTTTTTCATGATTTTTTTAATTAAAATCATCTGGCGGAGCGGAAACCCACACAACTCTTGTTATATTATATTATATTATACTATACTATATATAGTAAAGAGATAAGTGAACGGAGCCCCCTGATTGATAGGATGTCCTATTCACAACTTATTTTCTTTTTTTTTTTACTATTCACGGTCTTTTTATCTCTATCAAACCAAACACATGCACTGTTCGCGAAGTTAAAAGTGGGTGAAATAGCATATATGAACATATAGTATGTCTTTTATAACTGGAGGAAAGTGAGTGGGATATCATATATGAACATATACAACAATTATTACACATAATTTTTTTTCATGATTTTTTTACTATTCACGGTCTTTTTATCTCTATCAAACCAAACGCATGCACTGTTCACGAAGTTAAAAGTGGGTGAAATAGCATATATGAACATATAGTATGTCTTTTATAACTTGAGGAAAGTGAGTGAGATATCATATATGAACATATACAACAATTATTACACATAATTTTTTTTTTTCATGATTTTTTTTAAATTAAAATCATTTGGCGGAGCGGAACCCCCCACAACTCTTGTTATATACTAAATGAAGAGAGCTGAAAATTGAACCACGGTTTCATAAACATGTTGCAATTCAAACTAGAAAACTTAAAATCGTGTAAGCAAAGTTCTAATACACTGATTTATAATATAAAGCGTCCATTGAGAAAATAAAGTTCGATTCACTAATAGCTAAAAGGGAAAGCGAAAGCAAAAGTAAAAGCGAAAGCAAAAGTAAAAGCGAATATCTCATCTCATTCATAATGAAAAACATATAATCAATTAAACTAAAATAGAATATCATGGATCTTTTTTTTTTTTTTTTGAAAGGCAAGAATTTTTTATTGATCACATAGGAATACAAAGGGTGGATGAAATCATCCAAGAACACGAGAAAAAAACACGAGAACAATGGTTTGCAAGGATAGCAAACACGTTGAACAAATTCTACAACGAAAAATACATATTAGGATTGTTAAGCCAAACAAGTCAATCTAACTTTCTTCCTTTAAATCGATGCGATATCCAATCAAAGGATTTATGCTGTATTTCATTCAAAGCAATCGGGGCATTCCACGATTTCCCGCGAAAGACCATATTGTTCCGATTTTTCCAAATGTAATAAACACAGACCCATTGGACCGCTTGCCACACTAAACTTCCACGAGTTGTCATACTTGTTGATGCGTTCCCACGTAAAATTTCGCTCGAGCTGAGGTTTGTAAAGTTTCCAAGACCCCACCACCCGAACACTCGATTCCACACCTCCATAGAATGTTTACAAAAAATTAAGGCGTGGTCAATAGTTTCCAAATCGTCGTCACAAAGTGGACATCTTACGCTATTTAAGTCGATCTCTCTTTTGTCAAGTTCGGTTCTTACCGGAAGGCGCTTCTTGATTACTCTCCACGTAAATATTTCTAATTTCCTTGGGACTAAACTGTTGCGAAGAGTCTCCATAACATTAGTACCAATCTGGATAACCTGTTCATCAATTAATTTGGAGAGCATTTTAAACATGTTGTTGCTTGCTAAGGACCAAGCCCACTTGTCTTCTACACTTGCATCCAACCTGATGTTACTGATTTCGTCAGTTAGGGAATTGAGCTCCCCACGTGTTCTGCCACCCGGAGATCTAGCCCACTCGCCTGCTAATGTAAGATCTTCAGGTTGATGCTCAAGACCTTTACTCAAAGTAGAAGATAATATCATCGATGCTTTAAGCATTCTTATTTCCTGCAAACAAAAAGTTTTGATTAATAAGTAAGTTCACATGTGTAAGCATCAACATGTAGTTCTTACGACAAATAAAAATTAAATTAATAGTTTGTCATACGTTTTTCAATCCAACGCTACCTTGTTTTTCTAAATGTAATTAAGCGGAATATTAAACTAGCTCAATATATTTATAGTCGAAGTAGAAGAGAATGGGGTTATGACCAAGTTATCTGTCAGAATAAACATCCCAGTAAGCAGAATAAACATCCCAGTAAGCTTTAACAATTCTCTGCCAACTCTTTGATCCTTTAAAGTCATACTCAAAGGTTTTGGTAACTATGACAAGTACCACTTCTCAAATACGTATCCTCCATTTGGAGGTTTTAGATTTGAATAGAAACAAATTTGGAAAATTACTATTTTGTAAAGGGAAAAATCAGACTTCATGTTGTATAATATTGCCTTCCATAAAGGTTTTAGTAAAGTATCCTTCAGAGTTTGTGACCTAAAATATTTTTCAACATTCATATCCGAAATGCTTCTATAAATATTGTCGATATCGCACAGAGAGGAGCGTGCTGACCGGTGGAAGAAATACTGTCGATATCGAAGTAGAAGAAAATATTTTGCAACTGGCCGGTGGTACGAACCCGATTCTTCTCGGGTAGCCGCAGTTTATTCTTACTCGTACAGTGGGAGCGTGCTTGGGAACGAGAAGATGTGTTCGTGAAATTCATAGCTATGAAGTGGGTCAGTATACCAGCGAGAAGGCGAGAAAAGACCAAAGGGATTAGTTGAAGAGATCGCAAAGAACTCACGAGTATGTCTATATACTCATGAGACAATTTATTAAAATTGGTGTATGATTATAATAGATTATTGTGGTGGTTTGCGGCGGTAACGGAGTCACTGGTTGGATCGGTGAGTTTTGTTGCAGAGAAATTTTTCGGGAGATCCGGGTGATGGATCTAGGTTCTCGTTCTTCGCGATCCCGTGCAAAAGAATGATTGAACTTTCAAATTCGGAGTTTCAGGAGCTGCTATAGTAGAAATTCATAGCGGGTTCGTTAACCGTTGGATAGTTTTGAAAATTTTACTGTAGGTAGCAGACACATGGATTTACAGGTGGTAAAAATTCGAGGCTGATCAGACCGTTTCATTTAGAGATATGTGTTTCGAAGTTGCCGTCATTCGAGTTTAGAGATGCATAACGAGAAAATTCATAGAGGGTTCGTCTACCGTTGGATCGACTTGAAATTTGGACTGTAGGTTCCAGGCATTCTGGTCTAGAGGTGGTTAAAATCTAGTGATGATCGGACCGTTGGATCTTGAGATATGATTTTTTGAAGTGGCAGCAATTTTATGGGAAAGTTTCCAAGTTTTGATGTCGCGAGTGGCAAGATGGTTATGTTTTGCGAAACTTCAGGTGATAAAGCTGGATTTTCAGAGATGTAGGTTTGTTACGGAAGCCAAACTATATGCTGGATGTGATGGATGGCGCTGCAGGCGAACCTCTCAGCGCGTGCGTGCGTTCCCTTGGTGACGTTGAGTTGATCATGGAGCCTTGTATCGAAATCTCACTGGTCCGCACACAGACAACTTGGGATTTCCATTTGGTGGCGGTTAAGGTTGGGTCTGAACTATCATTGAAGGAAGGCCCATATGGACTTGGGTTTGAGAGGAGGTATGTTATGGTGCAAACCAAAGTCATACATCGGATATGGGAAGAAACAAATGTGTGCTTAAAAGGTGGTTTCTTTCAAGTTTGGGCGGTAAGGTAGAAAACAGTGGGACATTCGATTGGAAATTGACAGTGGGAGTTATCGTGAAGGTTGGATACTCGCGGGTTGTAGTTTGGATGTGTGGATAGCTCAACGTGACATTTGCAGCATGTCGACGGTTGGCGTAAACCCTTGGTTGGCGCACGTGTTTGCGCACCCTCAGTGGATGAGTTGATCTTGGATCATTATACCGTGTAACGACCCAAATTTTTCGACTTGCATTCGTATATGTGTAATATATATTATGTGCGTATATACTTCTGTCATCTTGAATATTTTCTGAGCTTACGACATATATAGAAATAATTCGCGATATTTCAGAAACGCGTACTTACTTGAATAGCCTACTTTAATTTAATTCTGAATGGATTTGACCGTTAGCGTCACTAGCCGGAAGGACTTAGATATTTGTATGACTTACAATTTAATTTAATAATAATTGAAATATTATTATTATTTTTATTTATTATTTATTAGTGATAATTAATTACTTGTGCACACTAGCTCCCTACTTGGACCTAGCATTTTATTTGAACTACAAGTATTATTTATTTTATGGCCCAACCTAAATTAATTAGTGGACTAGATGGAACATGAGTAACCCATTAAAATTAAGCCTTTTAAGCATAAAGTAACCCACCAACCATAAAGTAAAAGTTGCCACTACATGTGTACTAGATTCCCAACATTCTTGTCCATTCACCAACACCAAAAACCCTCTCCTCCCCTTTAAATTTCGGCCAACATCTCACACTCTCATTATCTTCATCATTTTTCAAGTTTTGAAATTTTCTTTAAGGAAGTTTAAGCTCTAGTTTCATTCCTTTTCAATTTCTTGAAAAGCTTGTAAGTTTTTCTTACTTTTTCATGCTTACTTTCACTTTATTTATTACTTTTTATTTCATAATCATCATCATTCAAGATCTAAGCTTTCTAGCTTATGGTCTCATGAATCTTTGTTAGATCTAAGCTTTCTAGCTTATGGTTTCATGTATTTTGTTTAGATCTAAGCTTTATAGCTTATGGTCTCATAAATCTTTGTTAGATCTAAGCTTTCTAGCTTATGGTCTCATGAATCTTGTTAGATCTAAGCTTTGTAGCTTATGGTTCCATGTATTTTGTTTAGATTTAAGCTTTATAGCTTATGGTCTCATAAATCTTTGTTAGATCTAAGTTTGTTTTGCTTATGTGTAAGACCCTAATCTTCATTGTACAGTAGTGTAAATAGTGTACATAAAGTGTGGGAATGATTGTGCAGTTGAATAGAAGTCAGAAGCTGAGCTGGGCTTAGTGCGCTCAGCACACACCTAAGAGTGCGCGTGGCGCACTCTCTACTGTAGCCGGATTCAGCTCTTTTATTCAGATATTTTGATAGGTATTTTGGTAATTTCACCTGTGGACGAGTTAAAGGCCAGTAGGTCAGTTTGTGGAGTATCATTCACTCCATTTTTAACAACCTTATCTTCTTCACTTTAATTTTAGAGAGAGAGTGTGATTTCTTGTGTGAGAAAGCTTAAATCCAAGAGGAAGAAGTTGTTTTCGGGCCAAAGCGCGTGTGTTAAAGTTGTTCATCTAATCACTAGCTACGTTGTGATTGTGGTGGTAAGCTCTAATTTTGATTTCCTTATATTAATTGATTTAAGGGTTAGGGTTTGGGATAGTGATGAACATAAAACCCATATTTGGCGAGTTTGGGTGTTCTTGGGTAAGATTGAGTCATGTAGACTCAATGGTAACTAACCTAGGATTTCAAAGTGTTAATTGATGATTATGAGTCCAAATTGGTTAGTTAATTACTAGCGCACCTAGTTAATTGGGAAATGGGTGTTAGTTGAGTTAGTGGATGACCCGAAATGGGTGTGTTGACTTTAAATTAGTCAAAGGGTTAATTATTGACCTAGTTGGGAAATATGAGTATGAAATACCCTAATTGTGTACTAGTTAGTGTTGTTGGACCTTAATCACTAGCTTTTAAGTGATTAATGGTGGTCTTGACCTTTAAGGGCGGTTTTGGTGAAAATGGGGCATTTAATGCATTAAGTCATTAAATGCACATAAGTAAATTGTTGGCATTTAGTCCAACTAGTTTGTGTGTTAATGGAGTACTTATTATATTAGGTACTTTGCTTTGAAGCTTGCGGAGTTATAAAATCGTCACCAAATTGTTAAGGTGAGTGGAGTAATTATACATGTATGTATATGGTGTATTTATTTGTATGCTATGGTATGACCCACGGAGCCGGGAGTGCCATAGTGTGTGTGAGTGTACTATGATGTGAACCACGGAGCGGGTAGCATCATGGTGCATGTGTTGTGATGTGAACCACGGAGCCGGTAGCATCAAAGTGTGAACCACGGAGCCGGTAGCACTATAAAAGAGTATGACTCGAATGCGTAGTGACGTAAACCACGGAGCCGGTAGCGTCATAGCATTACGTATGGTGCGAACCACGGAGCCGGTAGCACCATGACGTGTGTATGGTTAACCATATAGCTTGTGTATGTGTTGTTGTATAGCATAATATATTATTTTGGTGAATATGCTATTGATTATGCTAGTTACGGTATTTGGAGGTTATTAGCTTATACTCGGAGCTTGTATGCTAATTGTTATTACTAGCGGGTGTTACAATGTATGTAAGTGTATGCAAGTAGGTATATTATATATGTATATGTATAATTATTGCATTCACTAAGCTTTGCTTACCCTCTCGTTGTTTACCTTTTTATAGAATCGGGCGTTGACAAGAGTAAGGGCGTACGGTTGGATTAGAGATTTCCCGTTTGTTTGTTGGGGGACGCTTTTGGATGTTATAGCTTTTGGAGTTTGACCGACACTTGGGTAGTTTAACCCCCAAACACCATGCTCATAGTGTCGTTTGGAAATTAAACTAATGTGGTCGAAACTCATGATTTGTACGAAACTCGTAAAACGGCCGATGTGGGCCCCGTTCTGTAAAACTCATTTTATTATTGAATCGTGTGAGTTTTAACTATTATATCATGTTGTGAAAAGCGTTTCGTCTAAATATGTCGGGAAGTGGGAGATCTTTATTTGAAAAATTGCAAAACCGGGCAGAACTGAAAACTGACCTGTGCGCGTCGCGCACTCTGAGGTGGTGCGCGTGGCGCACTCCACTGTTATAATTTTTTTTTTCTTTCGCGCGTTCGGTTGGTTACTGGTTTGGGTCGTTACAAGTGGTATCAGAGCATGGTCTAAGGGATTTAGGCGACTTGAGATAGGTGCCTAGACTTAAACTTTATTGTGTATGCGTTTTATGCGAGACTTATAGGAAACGGGTCGGACCGGGTGTTGGTTAGTGCCTAGTTTTAGGTGAACTAACTATGCGCTAATTGTTTTGTGTTGTGTTTAGCAATCATCAAGCGAGATAGATGTTGTACTAGCAAGTTAATGCGACATGCTCGTGTAACAATGATTAGCTACCATTGTTACTGGTTCAAATTATGTCAAACAAGCGATGCACGACGATTGTTGAGCAAGATGGGGTAGTGTGGTGTATATGTATATGCATATGTGTTAAGTCCTTTCATTTCGCTACTTAATCTTTTCCGTTTTATAGAATGAAGATGAGAAATGGACACGACACCAATGACGGAAGTACGAGTGAGGACGTTGAGTTCACGGCCAAAGTTGAGGCCATCTTTAAACGTCAAAAGGCGGAGTTCCTCGAGGATGTTAAGAAAATGTTTCTTTATACGATTGACGAGCAACTAGTCAATGTAGTAAAGGATCAAGTTAAGGCCGTTCTTCACGAAGATAATGTGGGAAGACGAGACTTTTTTATAAGAACTTCAAGGATTCTCAACCTCCCACCTTTGAAGGTGAAAGGGACCCTCTTAAGAGTGCCCGATGGATCTCCGATATGGAGGGGGATTTCCGTACTTGTGAATGTCCTCTCGATAAGAAGACAAGGTACGGGTGTAGTATGTTGAGGGGCGATGCTAAATTGTGGTGGGACGCGAAGATCCGACTTTATGGTGAAGAACAATGCATGGAATTTACTTGGGATGAATTCAAGAAGGAGTTTTTCAACGAATACCGAACTTCGGCCGATCTTACTAGGCTTAAGGACGAGTTACATTCCTTGAGGCAAGGGTCGATGGATTTGAACACTCTCAAATCCGTGTTTTTGTCCAAGACCTAATTTTGCCCGGAGTATGTCGGGAATGATAAAATGTTGAAAGAAGATTTCTATCGAATCTTGAATGATAGTTATCAAGAGAAGATTAGTGTGAACATAGTGAAAAGCTTCGATGAGTTGTTTAATATGGCCAAAGGTTTTGAGGCGCTAGTGTTGAGAAAGAGTGGTTTCACTTTCGGCAAAAGGAAGTTTGAAGCTACTAGTCAATCTAACAAAAAGAGTAAGGGTGCTAGTGAGAGTGTTGGTAGTGTGAAGAAGGGTGCGTTCGGGGGCTTTGGACCCAAATGTTATAATTGTGGACGATAAGGACACATGGCTTGTGATTGTACAAATGCATCATCTACACCGAAGCTCACTTGTTATAATTGTGGGAAAGAAGGGCACATGAGGCCAGAATGTCCCGATTTGAATAATGATCATGTTAAGAAATTAGAGAAGGCGGCGGGTACGGCTAGGGGTCGCAATTACTTAATGACCAATGATGAGGCCAATCAATCCAATGAAGTCGTCTCAGGTACTTTCATGGTTAACTCTAATTCGGCACGGATATTTTTTAATAGTGGTGCTAATTTGTCGTTTGTGTCTCCAAGATTTGTGCCTAAGTTAAATAAACCACTAGTTAAGTTGAGTCGTCCGGTAGAAGTTGAAATAGCGGATGGCAAGACGGTGCTAGTGGTCGATGTGTGTAAAAATTGTAATGTTGTGTTTGGTACCGAAAGTTTTAAAATCGATCTCATTCCGATGACTTTGGGTGATTTTGACATCGTTGTTGGTATGGATTGGCTCGATCATAATAGAGCCGATATTGCGTGCCATGAAAAATCTATTCGGGTGAAGATCCCAAGTGGGGGAGAGTTGATTATTCACGGCGATAAACGAAGAAGACTTGTGCCGATATGCACTTTTGCACGGGCACGTCGTTTTCTTGTTAGTGGTGGCATGACTTTTCTTGCACATGTTGTTGATACTCGTGATGAGCCCCCACCCATTCGTGAAATTTCGGTAGTTAATGAATTTGAAGACGTTTTTTCGGATGAGTTACTGGGTGTTCCGGCGGAAAGACAAGTTGAATTTCGCATTGAGTTGGTTCCGGGAGCTACTCCCATTGCTAAAAATCCTTATCGTTTAGCGCCAACGGAAATGCAAGAGTTGTTAAATCAAACCCAAGAGCTACTTGAAAAGGGTTTTATCCGACCGAGTGCTTCGCCTTGGGGCGCTCCGGTTTTATTCGTGAAGAAGAAGGATGGTAGTAAGCGGATGTGCATCGATTATAGTGAGTTGAATAAAGTGACGATCAAGAATCGTTATCCATTGCCTCGGATTGACGATTTATTTGACCAACTCCAAGGTGCAACGTATTTCTCTAAAATCGACCTACGGTCCGGCTATCACCAAATGCGGGTCCGTGAGGAAGATATTGAGAAAACGGCTTTCCGAACGCGTTATGGGCATTTTGAATTCGTAGTTATGCCTTTTGGTCTTACGAATGCACCGGGGCATTCATGGATCTTATGAACCGAGTGTGCCAACCTATGTTGGACAAGTTGGTAATTGTATTCATTGACGACATACTTGTCTATTCGAAGAGTATGAAGGAACATGAACATCATTTGCGGAGTGTGTTAAAGACGTTGCGGAAGGAGAAGTTGTATACTAAATTCTCCAAATGTGAATTTTGGCTAAGGGAAGTTCAATTCCTTGGCCATATTGTGAACGAAAATGGTATTCAGGTAGATCCGGGGAAGATAGAAACGGTGAAGAGTTGGGGACGACCGACTACGCCTACGGAAATCCGAAGTTTTCTCGGATTGGCCGGTTATTATCATCGGTTATCCAAGACTATTCCAAGATTGCTTCTCCATTGACGAGGTTGACGAGAAAGAACGCAAGATTTAATTAGGAGAACGAGCAAAAAATTGCTTTTCAATTGTTAAAAGAGAAGTTATGTCAAGCTCCGGTGTTAGTGTTGCCAGAAGGTGTAGAAGACATGACGGTTTATTGTGATGCTTCTTTAAATGGGCTCGGGTGTGTTCTAATGCAAAGGGGTAAAGTCATCGCTTATGCCTCTCGACAACTAAAGGAACACTGATGTGCGCAGAGGTGTATATGAAATAGCTTATATTTTACTAGGAAAAACTATTAAATACGATACAATTTTACACAAGATATTTATTTATTTATAGAATGGATATACCTAAACCTTGCTACAACACTTATAGGCAGTGTACCTAATCGTACAGTAGTGTAGTTTTTAGTAAGTCCGGTTCGTTCCACAGGGAATCTTTTAAACAAAGCTTAACGCTATATTAGTTTTATTTTATAAAAATACAAATATATATAAGTAATATTATTATTATAAAGGGGGGTTTTTACCGTTTAATGACCAGTTTGTCGATTTTAAAACTTAGTCGCAGTTAAAACCTAATGTAAAATATTAAATAAATAAAAGACTTAATTTAAAGCTTAAAGTAAATAACGATAATGAAATTGCGATAAATAAAATTGCGATAAAATAAACTTGTGATAATTAAAAAGTACGATAATTAAAAGTGCAATTAAATACAATGACAATAAATAAAAGTGCGATAATTAAAAGTGCAATTAAATATAAAATAAAGGAAATTAAATATGAAATAAAATAATTATGCTTATTTAAACTTCCGTAATCATGATGTTTGACGTGTTGATTTTAGTTTTATGCCCATGGGTTAATTGTCCTTTGTCCTGGATAATTCAATATGTCCGTCTGGTTTTTGTCCATAACAGTCCATCAGTCATAAATATAAAGTGCGAGTATCCTCGTCAAATTATCCTTATACCCGAAGTTAAATATTTCAACTAATTGGGGACTTAAACTGTAACAAGGTTTTAATACTTTGTTTAATAATTACACCAGGTTATCTACTGCGTGTAACCCAAGGTTTTAATACTTTGTTATCAATTATGCCAAGTGTCCTTGTACATAATTTCACCCCTGTTTTAATAATTTCATAGACTATTAATTCATTCCCGTGTCCGGTTAAATGAACGATTATTCATACATATAAATATCCCGCCCATCGTGTCCGATCGAGTGTATATGGTTATTTATAGGGACGTCCAATTGTAAATCTTTATATTAAAATTAACAAACTATTATTTAGTTAAACAAATATAAAGCCCATTAATAGCCCATAGTCTAATTTCTACAAGTGTCGTTCTTTTGTCCAAACCCCAATTATGGTACAAAACCCAATTACCCAATTTTAGTAATTAGCCCAACATCATGATTACTTCGGATTAAATAAGCATAATAATAACTTAGCTACGAGACATTAAATTAAAAAGGTTGAACATAACTTACAATGATTAAAAATAGCGTAGCGTTACACGGACAGAATTTCGACTTACACCCTTACAACATTCGCTAACATACCCTTATTATTAGAAATTAAAATTAAAATTAAAATTATAATATATATATATATATATATATATATATATATATATATATATATATATATATATATATATATATATATATATATATATATATATATATATATATATATATATATATATATATATATATATATATATATATATATATATATATATAATACGTTTGATAGAGAGAAAGAAAGATGGATATTGATGAACCAAACACTCGTTTTTATAGGGCATGTGGGCTGGAAAAGGTGCTCATGCGATCGCATGAGCTTTACCCTTCAGGCTCATGCGATCGCATGGCCAGCTGGGGAGGCTCAAAAGTCTACAAAAACGTGGGCTGCTTATTTATTTATTATATAATATAATATATAATTAAATTTAATTATATATATATATATATTATATTATATTCTTGTACTCCGTTGACTTGTAATTTTTAGTCCGTAGCGTCGAGCGTTGAGAGTTGACTCTGGTCCCGGTTCCGGATTTTCGAACGTCCTTGCGTATAATTTAATATCTTGTACTTTGCGTTTTGAATCTTGTATTCTTGTAATTTCGAGACGTTTCTTATCAATAATTGGAACCTCTTTGATTGTATTTTGTATTTTTGAGCTTTTTGGTCGTTTGCGTCTTCAATTCGTCGAATCTGTCTTTTGTCTTTACCTTTTATTATTTAAACGAATATCACTTGTAAATAGAACAATTGCAACTAAAAGCTTGTCTTTCTTGAGGAATAATGCTATGAAATATATGTTCGTTTTTAACATTATCAAATATTCCCACACTTGAGCGTTGCTTGTCCTCAAGCAATATAGTCTTAAAATACTAGAATCACTTCTTTATTCTTCACACTTTGTACATCAGTGATTTCTTTATGGCGGTATAAACAATGGTAGTAACGATATGGTTTACAGTCCCACATGACTTATAAAAATTTAGATCCTTAAAGAAATAGGATCTTTATGAAAACATTTGATCTTTTGAAAATTTCATTCTAGCTTTTACCCTAGATAAGTTTTCCGGAATAACCCTTCACCGGTGTTTGCAAATTCTTTTTGTGGGTTTGGTGGGTTTCATATTTGAAATTTTTAGCTCAAAACTTGTGGTTTTGTGTCACCCACTTGCTAACCTTGTATTGGGAAAGCAACATGTCCAGTATACTTGCTCCGAATATTACCTTTCGGTAAAATACCGTCCGGTTGTAAAGGAAAGCGTTGAACAAGCAACTGTTAAGGTAATGTCCCCTGACATGCTTTTAATTATGGTCTTATAACGTGTCGGATGCAATTACTATCCTTTGTAGGAGCAATAGTAAAGCTCACCCTTATAATTTTTCGGTCTGGCACAAGGTCCTGTCTTTGACCATGCTATGCAACCACCGTTCTTACGGTTGACACCCGATTTGGTTCAGGTGACCTAATGAATTCCAGGTGAATTCCTAGGATAATGAACGCATTGAAAATGGGTTTTCAGAAAATGAATCGGTTTGTAATTTTGATCAAAATATTTTCTCGTTCAAGCTCGAGTTTAGATATCATCGAATTCCATGAGTTTGTAATTCTCAATCTTTTAAGGTCAATCTCTAGGATTGAGTAATATCAGTCTTAAAAGCTGATTTTTGATCTTTTAAGGAGATTATCCTTTCTCGGGATCTGATTCATTAGTCTTATCCAGCTAATTTGCACTGCGTCCTCCCCATTTTACAAGACAGATCCTCTCATGGTTAGGATAAGTCTGACCACTTGGCGACCCTGTTTGATGCTGAGGTCCGTGGATTTCCTGCTGATTTTAGTGATGACTTTTCTAGATTTTTCGTCAACCTACAGCTGGTCTGAACGACAACTTCATGACCTAAATCAAGAAGCGCGTTTCTTTTTCGGAAGACTTTACTTCCTTTTAATGATGGAATTGATTCATCGTGTAGATCCATCTTTCTTACAGTAAATCGGGTAAAACTGTTTAGTTTAGTCCAAAGCAAAAGTATTTTTTATTATTTGTTACAGAAATATGTGACATATGTTTAAAATAACTTGGTAATTTTCCCACACTTGGCTTTTATTTTCCTTTTTATTGTCCTCTATTCCATTTTAAATGAATTCTAACATTTTGGTTTGTTTCTCAATTTATGTCCTTTCCGAGGTAACAATAATTTCGGTGTTAACACCTAGTTTTATCGTTCATAAATATGTATAAACATGATTTTGAGTTCATTTAATTGAAAATTTTGAAAAATTTTACTAGAATTGGGTAGTCAGTATATAAGACTAGGGCTGTTCTTTATTATCAGAGAGCACCAGATTCTAATACAACTACTGCGTTACTAGTATTTTTAATGGTAACCAAGTGTATAAAGTAAAAATTTTAAAATTCCGAAAGAATTTAACCCCTTCCCACACTTAAGATCTTGCAATGCCCTCATTTGCAAGAAATCAGTAACAATTTAAATTATTGAGGGTGATTAGCGCAGAAAAATGATTAAATTTTACCAAAGTTTCCAAACATATTGGCGTTTGTTTGCTGAATGATAAATGGTGCATATCATTTGTCCATTCCGTCTTGTTGTTACATCACATTTATTTTTTATCTTGTCGTCAAAATTAGTTGCTTTTGCTGAACTTAATGCTAGTCTTTGAAAATGCGCTGTTTTACCCTGTTTTGTACAATCGACAATAAACATACATACAAATATAAACATGCATGGCAATTTGAAATGGGACTTAATATCCCACTTTCAAATCCTAAATGTGAAATATTAGTACACAATAATAATAAAAATGATAAAAATTACACAAATATATCGAATAACATAAGTTTAAACATGAAAAAGTAAAAAGATAAAAACATAAAAATCATAAAAATAACCAAATGGAACCAAATCAGTCTGGATAGGGGTTCCAGTTCATCTCGTCAGGTGGGTTCCATTGTTGGTTATAGGTGTCCTGATAGGCTTGGTTATAGTCATACCGGTTAAAGGGTGGTCGGATGTCGGGGCTGTGTGGCGGAAAATGAGCAGGTCGAGTAGGCACGTAATTATTTGGTACCTGATATGATAGCTGGCTCATGATTTGGTGCTGATGAACTAACCAGCTATCGTGTTGGCGTCGCCTATAATCCTCGTATACTCTATCGGAGTTCCACTGCTCGTACATACTATGTCTGGCCGCGATCGTCATTGATTCATCATCTATACGAACGTGGACGTCAAGAATAGCATCTCGAATGACATCCCTGATGTCTTCCGCTTCCTCCATTTCTTCGTCTGAACCCCTTTCTACCTGTGGATGATTACCTTCATAGGGAAGTGCCTGGTTATGTCTACTTTTCAATACCTTAGCACCTACATAAACCCGCAATCCTATGGTCTCATCCTGTTCTCTACAAAGCTGTAATGGACCCCCTCGTTTCCTATCAACACCTAAATACTCTCCAATGAGAGTAACAAAAATACCTCCTCCTATTATACTCCCTTCCTGCATTCCTTCTACCATTTTAGATAAATAAAAACCAACACAGTAAGGGATATTAACAAAGCTTCTCGGGTCCCGAATACACTTTAGGTAAAATAAATCATGTAAGGTCAGTTTCTCCTTATTGTGACCTCTTTGTGTAATCGAGTTAGCCAAAAATCTATGAATCACACGAAGCTCGGCTTTGTTAATATGTAAGTAGGAGTGTTTACCTCTAATAATGCTAAAAACGAACATATATTTCATAGCATTATTCCTCAAGAAAGACAAGCTTTTAGTTGCAATTGTTCTATTTACAAGTGATATTCGTTTAAATAATAAAAGGTGAAGACAAAAGACAGATTCGACGAATTGAAGACACAAACGACCAAAAAGTTCAAAAGTACAAAATACAATCAAAGAGGTTCCAATTATTGATAAGAAACGTCTCGAAATTACAAGAGTACAAGATTCAAAACGCAAAGTACAAGATATTAAATTGTACGCAAGGACGTTCGAAAATCCGGAACCGGGACCAGAGTCAACTCTCAACGCTCGACGCAACGGACTAAAAATTACGAGTCAACTATGCACATAAATATAATATAATATTTAAATAATTCTTATAATTATTTAAATATTATAATATATTAAAAATTCGTCGGCAAAGAAAGACTCCAAAGTTGGTGAGCTGGAAAATCAAACTCCGCGACTCGCGGAGTTTAAAGGCAAAAATTGCCGCGAGTCGTGGAGCCCCAAATTCTGAAACTGCCTATAAAAGCAAACGCAGTTTGATCGCAAAAATATCAATATATATCCATCCATCTATCTATACGTAATATTTATATTTATAATTTATATTTTAATTTTAATTTTAATTTTAATCCTAATAATAAGGGTATGTTAGCGAATGTTGTAAGGGTGTAAGTCGAAATTCTGTTCGTGTAACGCTACGCTATTTTTAATCATTGTAAGTTATGTTCAACCTTTTTAATTTAATGTCTCGTAGCTAAGTTATTATTATGCTTATTTAAAAAGAAATAATCATGATGTTGGGCTAATTACTAAAATTGGGTAATTGGGCTTTGTACCATAATTGGGGTTTGGACAAAAGAACGACACTTGTGGAAATTAGTCTATGGATTATTAATGGGCTTTATATTTGTTTAACTAAATGATAGTTTGTTAATTTTAATATAAAGATTTACAATTGGACGTCCCTATAAATAACCATATACACTTGATCAGACACGAAGGGCGAGATATTTATATGTACGAATAATCGTTCATTTAACCGGACACGGGAATGGATTAATAGTCTATGGAATTATTAAAACATGGGTGAAATTATGTACAAGGACACTTGGCATAATTGATAACAAAGTATTAAAACCTTGGGTTACACGCAGTCGATAACCTGGTGTAATTATTAAACAAAGTATTAAAATCTTGTTACAGTTTAAGTCCCCCATTAGTTGGAATATTTGACTTCGGGTATAAGAATAATTTGACGAGGACACTCGCACTTTATATTTATGACTGATGGACTGTTATGGACAAAAACCAGACGGACATATTGAATAATCCAGGACAAAGGACAATTAACCCATGGGCATAAAACTAAAATCAACACGTCAAACATCATGATTACGGAAGTTTAAATAAGCATAATTCTTTTATTTCATATTTAATTCCCTTTATTTTATATTTAATTGCATTTCTAATTATAGCACTTTATTTATTGTTATTGTATTTAATTGCACATTTAATTATCGTACTTTTTAATTATCGCAAGTTTATTTTATCGCACTTTTATTTATCGCAATTTCATTATCGTCATTTACTTTACGCTTTAAATTAAGTCTTTTATTTATTTAATATTTTACATTTTGTTTTAACTGCGACTAAAGTTTTAAAATTGACAAACCGATCATTAAACGGTAAAACCCCCCTTTATAATAATAATATTACTTATATATATATTTGTATTTTTATAAAATAAAACTAATATATCGTTAAGCTTTGTTTAAAGATTTTTCCCTGTGGAACGAACCGAACTTACTAAAAACTACACTACTGTACGATTAGGTACACTGCCTATAAGTATTGTAGCAAGGTTTAAGTATATCCATTCTCTAAATAAATAAATATCTTGTGTAAAATTGTATCGTATTTAATAGTATTTCCTTGTAAAATATAAAGCTATTTTATATACACCTCGCATAACATCAAGTTATTTTTGGCGCCGCTGCCGGGGACAATCTAGCTTAAAAGCCGGAAGCGTAACGCTCAATTAAAAAAAAAAGATTTTTATTTTTAGTTTACTTTTATTAAAATTCACTTTTGTAAAAATACGTTTTTAATTATTCGAAAACATAAAAAGAAAACAAAAATATAAATATTTTTAAGAATTTGTTAAATATTTAAGTTTTGTAAAGTTTCTTTATTTTTATTTTATAAAAATATAAGTTTTATTTAAATATTTTGTTTTTATTAAAACATAAAAAAAAAACGCGTCGAATTAAAAACTGTACCAGAGTTGAATTTAAGGACCCCGCGACTCGCGGAGTTTTCCTGCTTCGAATACCGCAACTCGCGGAGCCTCCCTGACACACGTGACAGGAGCCCTAATCAACATTAAATACGGGGTAATTATTATTTATTTATTATTATTAACCCTAATTACTTATTTATTATTATAATTAGTTTTAAGTTTTTAAATTAAATTGTATTTTAGTTAAATTAGTTTAATTAAAATATAAAATTAATAGTTTAATAAAATAAGTAATATAAAAATAATATTTTTATAAAAATTGTACTTTTTACAACTTTTTGTATATTTTTATATTTTGTCCCTTTTTAATTATTTTAGCGTAATTTTTGTATTTTTCGCTCGTTTTTAATTTTAAATATAGTTTTTGCCATAGTTATTTTTTTACTTCTAGATTTTTAGACTTTGCCGTAAAATTCCTTAAGTGCTTTTTCTTTAGACTAAGATTTAGGTACTTTAGAATTTTGCGACGCCTTTTTAAGTTTTAGTACCTTTTTAAGTTATTTCCATTTGGGATATAGTTTTACTTGTAAGCTTTAATATTTTTAGACGCCTTTTACCTATGTATCAATTATCATTCCAATTAGTAATCTCAATTTGCGATTGTAATTTTAAGTTAGTGATAGTAATAAGGTTGGGGTAGTCCAGTGTTTTTAAGTTCTATAAGTTACTCTTTTTCTTTCTTATTTTTATTTTTCGACCTTTTCCGACACACTCTTTTTCTTTCTTATTTCTCGCTATTCTAGTTTTAGGACATAGATTTTTATTCTACTTCTTATCTAAATTTCTTAAAATTACGAAAATTTATTTTAAGTGGTTAAATTGATAGACATCAAAATTTTCTGGTTCGTAGTAATAGTTGGATTTGTACGTGGACCGGGTTATTGGAGCCAAACAGTCCTCAATTATATTGAGACCAAACGAATCCTGCCCCTCTGCTGCATCTTTTGGCTATTCGAAACGTGGGCAAAATCAGAAAAGTCTATTAATTGGATAACTTATATAATTTTTCTTTCCTTTTTAAAAACTAATAGGATATTCAGTGAATGCACCGAGCAAGACGTTCACCACCTTTTGTACGTTCACCACCTGTAACTAGATCAAGACATCTAGCTAATATTACCGCCGTTGATTTTTCTTTAGAATCGTCATCCAGTCGACCAAGTACTCTAGTTCAAATTTCCGATAATCCATTTTTTGAACCCGACCTCACAATTGAGAATCCGGAGAATATTCAGGGACGATTCATAGATCCTGAACCACTAAACTTTCCTCCGGAACCACCAATCATTCAAACAGAGATTGTTGAGGAACGGACCATTAAATCAGAATCCTCTAGTGATTCTGATTCAACAAATTCAATTATGGAGAATCTGGAACCTTTAAGTATGGAAGACCGAATGAGAGCTAAACGCACTGGCCAAGGTCACGCAATTACTCATCCTGATATTAATGCGCCAGATTATGAAATCAAAGGACAAATTCTACACATGGTGACTAATCAATGCCAATTTAGTGGTGCGCCGAAGGAAGATCCAAATGAACATCTTCGTACCTTTAATAGGATCTGCACTCTATTTAAAATAAGAGAAGTTGAGGATGAACAGATATATCTCATGTTATTTCCCTGGACTTTAAAGGGAGAAGCCAAAGATTGGTTGGAATCGTTACCTGAAGGGGCGATTGATACATGGGACGTTTTAGTTGAAAAACTTCTTAAACAATTCTTTCCAGCATCTAAAGCCGTAAGACTTCAAGGAGAAATTGTTAAGTTCACACAGAAGCCAAATGAAACTCTATATGAGGCGTGGATAAGATTTGGAAAGTTATTAAGAGGATGTCCGCAACATGGTTTAGACACCTGTCAAATAGTACAAATATTCTACCAAGGATGCGACATCACTACAAGAAAAGACATCGATATAGCAGCTGGTGGTTCCATTATGAAGAAAACCGAAACTGATGCTTATAAAATTATTGATAACACTGCTTCCCACTCACATGAGTGGCACCAAGAAAAAGATATCGTTAGATCATCTAAAGCAGCTAGAGCCGATTCTAGCCATGACTTAGATTCCATTTCCGCAAAGATAGATGCTGTCGAGAGACGAATGGAAAAGATGACTAAGGATATTCACTCAATACGAATTAGTTGTGAGCAGTGTGGAGGACCACATTTGACAAAAGATTGTCTCAGTATTGAATTAACAATGGAACAAAGAGAGAATATTTCATACATAAACCAAAGGCCTGGAAATAATTATCAGAATAATTATCAACCGCCAAGACCGATTTACAATCAAAACCAGAATTATAACCGAAATATTCCATACAACAACTAACAAGGTCCTAGCAATCAACAAGTATCCAATAATACTTACAATCAGCAAAGACCTAATTTTCAAAACAAACCACCACAAACCGATGATAAAAAGCCGAATTTAGAAGATATGATGACGAAGCTAGTTGAAACTCAAACGCAGTTTTTCACATCTCAAAAACAAACCAATGAACAAAATGCTCAAGCATTTAGAAATCAACAAGCTTCTATTCAAAACTTGGAACAAGAAGTAAGTAACCTAGCAAGGTTAATAGGTGAAAGAAAACCGGGAAGTCTACCTAGTGATACAAATGCTAACCCCCGGAATGAAACAGCTAAAGCCATTACCACAAGAAGTGGTACAACACTTAAACCACCTGAAATACCTGTAACTTCTGATAAAACTATTCCTACTCCAAAGAACCGCAACCTGAACAAGATAAGGAAACAGAACCGGTAGTTGAAAAGGTTAATGAAGATAACACAGTTAAGGCTAAACCTTATGTTAAACCATACCAACCACCACTTCCTTACCCGAGTAAAATGAAGAAAGAGAAACTTGAAGCCGAGCAATCCAAATTCTTGGATATGTTTAAACAGATAAATGTAAATCTTCCTTTCATTGATGTGATTTCAGGAATGCCTAGATATGCTAAATTTTTGAAAGATCTGATCACGAATAGAAAGAAAATGGAAGAACTCTCGGCTGTTACTATGAATGCTAATTGTTCAGCAGTGCTGTTGAATAAGATACCAGAAAAACTATCTGATCCAGGAAGTTTCACAATTCCATGTTTTCTGGGTAGTCTTAGTTCAATAGAAGAATTGGCAGACTTAGGTGCTAGTATAAATTTAATGCCGTATTCACTATACGATAAACTAGACCTTGGAGAATTGAAACCAACAAGAATAAGCATACAACTAGCCGATCGATCAATAAAATATCCTAGAGGGATAATAGAGAACATGCTAGTTAAAGTTGGTACTTTAGTATTTCCAGTAGATTTTGTTGTTCTGGACATGGAAGAAGATTCTCAAGTTCCTCTCATATTAGGAAGACCATTCTTAAACACGGCTAAAGCAATGATAGACGTGTTCGGTAAGAAATTGACCCTAAGTATAGAGGATGAGAGTGTTACCTTTTCAGTTGATAGAGCAATGCAACAACCACAATCTGCAGATGATACATGTTATTATATTCAAACTATAGATGCACATGCAGAATTATTAGAAGAATTTCCAGAATTACAAGGAACAGGAGAATGTTCTTTAGGAGAAGGAACTGAACAAATTGATGAAGCTGAAATGTTAGCTACACTTATGGCTAATGGATATGAACCAACAACAGAAGAAATTCAAATGCTAAAAGAAGAAGACAGATATCGATATAAATCATCAATAGAAGAACCTCCGAAATTAGAGTTAAAGCCACTTCCAAACCATTTGGAATACGCTTATTTACATGGTGAATCTGAATTACCTGTAATAATATCATCTTCTCTTACTGAAAATGAGAAATCACAACTCATTTGTGTATTGAAAGCTCATAAACCAGCCATTGCATGGAAAATTCATGATATTAAAGGAATAAGTCCTTCGTATTGCACACATAAAATCCTTATGAAAGAAGGTCATAAAACGTATGTGCAACGCCAACGAAGACTAAATCCTAATATGCAAGATGTAGTTAAAAAAGAAATTATTAAACTGCTAGATGCTGGTCTAATTTATCCAATCTCTGATAGTCCATGGGTAAGCCCAGTTTAATGCGTGCCTAAGAAGGGTGGCATGACTGTCATTACAAATGAAAAAAATGAGCTTATTCCTACAAGGACTGTAACAGGATGGCGTGTATGTATTGATTATAGAAAATTAAATGACGCCACCAGAAAAGATCACTTTCCCTTACCTTTCATTGATCAAATGTTGGAAAGATTAGCCGGAAATAGTTACTATTGTTTTCTTGATGGATTTTCCGGATATTTTCAAATTCCAATAGCACCCGAAGGTCAATAGAAAACCACATTCACGTGCCCTTATGGTACTTTTGCTTACAAACGCATGCCATTTGGACTTTGCAACGCCCCTGCAACTTTTCAAAGGTGTATGATGGCGATTTTTCACGACATGATAGAAGAATGCATGGAAGTTTTCATGGATGACTTTTCAGTCTTCGGTGATACATTTGAATCATGTCTAGTTAATCTGGAACGAATGCTTATTAGATGCGAACAATCAAATCTAGTTCTTAATTGGGAGAAATGCCATTTCATGGTTAAAGAAGGCATCGTTCTTTTACATAAAATTTCAAAAGAAGGAATTGAAGTGGATAGAGCTAAAGTAGATGTAATTGCTAAACTTCCACATCCAACCAATGTTAGAGGAGTTAGGAGTTTTCTAGGGCATGCCAGTTTTTACCGACGTTTCATAAAAGACTTTTCTAAAATTGCCACTCCTATGAATAAACTCCTAGAAAAAGATGCTCCATTCATCTTTTCAGATGAATGCATTAAATCTTTTAATATTCTTAAAGAGAAACTCATTAATGCGCCGATCATGATAACACCAAATTGGAATCTACCATTTGAACTAATGTGCGATGCAAGTTATTTTGCAATGGGAGCCGTTTTAGGACAAAGGATTGAAAAACGATTTCAACCTATATATTATGCTAGTAAGAAGTTACAAGGAGCACAAACAAATTATACAACTACTGAAAAAGAACTCCTTGCTATTGTCTTTGCTTTTGACAAATTTCGATCATATCTCGTTCTAGCTAAAACGGTGGTCTATACCGACCATTCTGCTCTTAGATACCTATTTTCGAAACAAGATGCTAAACCAAGATTAATCCGTTGGATCTTACTCTTACAAGAGTTCGATATTGAAATTCGAGATAAAAGAGGAGCAGAAAATCTCGCCGCTGATCATCTTTCTCGTCTTGAAAATCCCGAATTAGAAGTTCTAAATGAATCGGCCATACAAGACAACTTTCCTGATGAATATCTATTGAAGATAGATTATAATGAAATCCCATGGTTTGCAGACTATGCAAACTACTTAGTTTGCGGATTCCTTGAAAAAGGATTGTCGTACCAAAAACGAAAGAAATTCTTCAGTGATATAAAACACTATTTCTGGGAAGATCCACATCTATTTAAAAGTTGTCCAGATGGAATAATACGCCGATGTGTATTCGGAGATGAAGCTAGTAAAATTTTAAACCATTGTCACACAGGACCAACAGGAGGGCATTATGGGCCTCAACTAACAGCAAGAAAAGTTTATGAAGCTGGATTCTATTGGCCTACAATTTATAAAGACGCACACCTTCTTTGCAAATCCTGTGATGCTTGTCAAAGGGCCGGAAAAATAAGTCAACGTGATGAAATGTCACAAAATGTCATACAAGTATGTAAAGTATTTGACATTTGGGGTATTGACTTTATGGGTCCATTTCCAAAATCTCATAATAATCTCTATATTCTCGTAGCCATTGATTATGTATCTAAATGGGCGGAAGCACAAGCTCTCCCAACTAATGATGCACGAGTTATAGTCAACTTTTTAAAACGTCTTTTTGCAAGGTTTGGAACACCGAAAGCTTTAATAAGTGATTGGGGTACTCATTTCTGTAATAATCAACTTGAGAAAGTTCTTAAAAGATATGGAGTAACTCATAAAATCTCCACTGCTTATCATCCATAAACAAGTGGACAAGTTGAAAATACCAACCGAGCTTTAAAACGTATTCTAGAAAAAAACGTAGGATCAAATCCGAAGGAATGGTCCATTAAATTGGAGGATTCACTCTGGGCTTTTAGAACAGCCTACAAAACTCCAATTGGAACAACACCTTTTAGACTTGTTTATGGAAAAGCATGTCATCTTCCAGTAGAAATTGAACACAAATCATTTTGGGCTTTGAAGACATGTAATCTTGATTTACATGAAGCTGGACGTCTACGATTAAGTCAACTAAACGAATTAGAAGAATTAAGACATGAAGCATATGAAAATTCGTTAATCTATAAAGAAAGAACGAAGAAATGGCATGATAAAAGAATCAGAAGTTTAAAAGAATTTAAAGAAGGAGACAGAGTTCTTCTTTTCAATTCACGATTCAAGCTATTTCCTGGAAAATTGAAATCAAGATGGTCTGGACCATTCATAGTCAAAAGAGTTTTCCCATACGGAACGATAGAATTAATAAATTCAAATGGGATTGAATTTAAAGTTAATGGTCACAGAGTTAAACACTACATAGATAGTCCAATGGAAGTTGACAACGAAGTTAATCACAATTTCGATACCACAGCTAACTAAGTGTGGGGAGAATCAAGTCTTTAAAGGATATTATGTATTTTTGTTAGAGTTAGATTGTCTGTTTTCGTGTAGTTCTCGAAAATGGAACCCGAATGGTCTTTCCCTAGCAGACCCTAAAGAACTAGTCTTCTCCCCCCATTCTGAATTTTTATTTTTTTTAGGAAATGAAGACTGCCTGTGAACTAAACCATGGTCTAATGCTACACGCTTTGATCACTAAACGTAATAATGACACACTACCGAGTGAAATAGTATCAGTAATCAGAGAAAGATTGGACGGAGTAAGAAAAGAATCCAGATGCGAAGATAATAAGTTACAATTTGGTAAAGGAAAATCAAAATCCGCAGCAAAAAGAAGAGCACGACACCTAGAAAGATGTCACAAATGCGGAAAATGGTCACATGGAGGTAAATGTTCAAAAAATCAAACCTATTCAAATACCGAATTTGTTACTTTATGCAGAGACGGACCGTTCATATGTTTAGAAGAAAAAACATTGAATGCTCGAGGTTACGCCTATGTAGCTATGGAAAACCAATTAAACCGACTATCTTATGAGTGGGATAGATCGTATAACTAAGAATACTATCTCACAGGTAAGTCTGTACAGTTTTTATTTTTATTTTTATTTTTAACCTTTTGATAATAAACGCTAATTTGTTCGCTATAAAGTATTAAATTGGTATTGAATAAAATTAGGTTTGGCGATCGAAATTATTAATATCATTCAAAAATTTATTACATCACGGCGAAATTTAACGTTTATTCTTAAGGTATAAATATCTTTAATCAATCAACCCAAAATATTTCAAAAATTCGTCATGAGTTAAATTAAGTCATGGAACCGAAATTACTTTACCGAAAAGAGGGGCGCATATTTTTGATAATATTTGATTGATTAAAGTGGGATAAAAAGCCAAAAAAGATTTTTAATTTTATTTTTACCATGTTTTTAAAATTAATATATAAATCTTAAATTAATATTGTAAACTTTGTAAAAAAAATATATTTAAAATTGTAAATATTTGAAAAATATAATATAAGTTTGGTGTGATTTTATAATATGATTTTTTAAATTAAGTTTGGTGTGAATTTTTAATTTTTAAAATAAGAATTTTTAATTTTATGCATTTCAAATTTTAAGTTTGGTGTGAATTTTTAATATTAATTTTGAATTTTATGTATTTTTATTTTAAGTTTGGTGTGGATTTAAAAACAAAAATTTACTTTATCTCATTAAGTTAAAAATATGATTTTTAAAATTCGTCGTAAGTTGAAGACTAGGTCGTTGAACCGAAATTGCTTTACCCGAGGGAGGGAAGAGAACTTTTATTATCATTATTTTTAATCTTATTGAATTAAAGTATGCCAAAAACATTAAAAAAACCCAAAAATCTTAGCTTTTAAAACAATCGCTACAAAAAGACAAATTTTAAAATTTTGTCGAAGGACGGACTAGGACATCGATCCGAAACGACCTCGTCCTAAATAACAAGGGAAACAAAATTTTAAAATTAATTACTTAATTGTTTTAATTAGTATAAGATGTTAAAAAAAAAAAAAGTACAAACTCCGCGACTCGCCGAGTTGAAGGGTAAAAACACCGCAAGTCGCGGAGGATCCAAAACCCAGAAAAAAATAAAACGAGCTGAACTGATCAGTCCCCATTCCCACACCACAAAAACTGCGAAAAAACTGCGAAAATACACGAAAAAGACCTCCCAAATTCACAATTTTTCACCGTTAATCATCAAATCTTTTACTAAAATCATGTTGAGAAGGATGCTATTAAGGAATTACTCAAGAAAAACGGTAAATTTCTACACCTAAACACCATTTAATCCGAAAATTGGTGTTCTTGAGCAATTTTATACCCAATTCGATTTTGATGATTTTTAGTGTAATTATGCTTAAATTGCTTATGTATTATGCTTGTATAACCTAGATTGATGCTATTTAACATGATTAGAAGCCTTAAACTTCAAATTTTGAGTAATCTAGGGTTTGTGTTCTTGAGCAATTTGGGGCTTTTTGATATAAACAGGTTATGGCCGATTTTTGTTATGAATTGTTGCTAAATTAAGTAGTGTAACATGTTTAGGTAGTTAAATGATCTAAACTTTGAGCCTAAGCATAATTTTGAGAATTAAAGTGGACTTTTTCAAGTCTAAAATTCATGAACTTGATTTTTGAGAGATAATGCCATTTGAAACTTGTTTAATTGCTAGTGATGATTATTTTGACATGTTATTTGAGTTGAATGCTTATGAACTTGGCGAACATTTTCGTATATGCTTATTTGAAAAAGTGTAGATTTGATGAAAATATGAAAATGAGCTTAAGTTTAATATAAATTGATCATGTCATTGTAATTATTTTGATTGATGATTTTGCTGACAATAATGCATATTTGGATGCACAAAAATTATGTTTGATGTGTTTTGCAGACTGAAAGGGGTGAATCTTCATCCCAAGCTCACAATGCTCCTGCTGAGAATACGGAACAACATGAGGTGGATAACTACTACAAACAAGATATACCTCATCCAGTCATGACATTTTCTGATATGCACTTGGAAAATTTGCACCCGAACCTGAGATTTGACAGACTTTGGATAGATTATCCAAAATACCAAAGGGGTTTGCATACTCTTCATTCTAAAGCTGTTGAAGTACCTAGCTTCATAGAATGGGGACCATTAGAAGCTGTAGAATTGGCCGGGCCAATTAGGGAATTACTTGCACAGAGGTATGGTAATTCTACTTTTAACGATTGGGTACGGTTATTCAACATGTGTAGACCTGTATATAAAGTATGGTGTGAAGAATTGTTGTGTAATATAGAATTAAATGATCGGGTAGCTAGTTTAACCGATCGATCTTTTATTAGATTTTTGTTAGGAGGTTCGATGCGCCACATGTCTTTACTAGACATGGCTCAGGCTTTACGTATATATACGCCTGAGGAGTTAGCATCCGCCGAATGTAGAGGGTTGATACTAAATGGTAGAAAGATAGACGAAAATTTTGATACGCATGGTGTATGGAGTCAAATGACTATCCATCACCGATTTAAAGGGGGAAATTACTCTTATTTGGATATAGATAGAGCAGAGTTAAGAGTAATTCATAAATTTTTAGCCAATTCGATTACACAACGAGGTAAGAACAAGGAAAAGGTAAATGAACATGATTTGTTTTACCACATGTGTATTCGAGACCCACAAAGCGCTGTAAGTATACCTTATTGTGTGGGTTATTATTTATCAGCTATGGTTAGGGGGATGAGACCGCATAGCATAATAGGAGGTGGTATATTTATTACTTTGATTGCTGAATATCTCGGTGTGGATATAAGTCGGGGGGGATTATTAGTCGAAGAACCAGAACCCCGCGATACAATAGGTTTAAATGTATACCATGGTGCGAAGGTTTTGAAGAGGCGAAATAACGCCGCAGTACAATACCATGGTAGACATCCACAGGTTGAGAGAAACCAACAGCCAGGTAATGTGGGAGGGGGAAATGAAATGACAGAAATGCAAAGGTTTATAGCTTCACAAGAGTATGAAAATGCTAGACATCGAGCATTTGAAAATTGGCAAGTTCATCAAAACCAAATCATAGCTTATTGCCAACAAATAAGTAGAAACTATATTCCTACTCAATCGCCTGTATTTCCTCCCTGGTCTATAGAGATCCAACCACCGTATCCTACGTATAACCCAGCCGAAGCATTTTATAACACCTATGGTTATGCATGGAACCCCTACTGGTATCAGTATCATCCCTAGTCTACTTAGTTTTTTATTTATTTTATTATTTGTAATGTTGATACATTTAATACTTATGTTGGATTTGTATTAGTTTTTATAATTTTCTAAATTTTATTATTAGATTTTAATAATTTTTGAATGTGGGGTAATATACCAAACTTCAAAAATATGTATATATGTTTGCAGTTTATTTTATGTACACAACAGGGTAAAATAACGTATTTTCAAAGACTGGCATTAAGTTCAGCAAAAGCAACTAATTTTGACGACAAGATGCAAAATAAATGTGATATAACAACAAGACGGAATGAACAAATGATATGCACCATTTATCATTCAGCAAACAAATGCCAATATGTTTGGAAACTTTGGTAAAATTTAATCATTTTCACACAAATCACCCTCAATAATTTAAATTGTTACTGATTTCTTGCAAATGAGGGCATTGCAAGATCTTAAGTGTGGGAAGGGGTTAAATTCTTTCGGATTTTAAAATTTTTACTTTATACACTTGGTTACCATTAGAAATACTAGTAAAGTAGTAGTTGTATTAGAATCTAGTGCTCTCTGATAATAAAGAACAGCCCTAGTCTTATATACTGACTACCCAATTCTAGTAAAATTTTTCAAAATTTTCAATTAAATGAACTCAAAATCATGTTTATACATATTTATGAACGATAAAACTAGGTTTTAACACCGAAATTATTGTTACCTCGGAAAGGACATAAATTGAGAAACAAACCAAAATGTTAAAATTCATTTAAAATGGAATAGAGGACAATAAAAAGGAAAATAAAAGCCAAGTGTGGGAAAATTTACCAAGATATTTTAAACATATGTCACATATTTCTGTAACAAATAATTGAAAATACTTTTGTTTTGAACGATAATTAACTGTTTTACCCGATTTACTGTAAGAAAGATGGATCTACACGATGAATCAATTCCATCATTAAAAGGAAGTAAAGTCTTCCGAAAAAGACACGCGCTTCTTGATTTAGGTCCAGAAGTTGTCGTCCAGACCAGCTGTAGGTTGACGAAAAATCTAGAAAAGTCATCACTAAAATCAGCAGGAAATCCACGGACCTCAGCATCAAACAGGGTCGCTAAGTGGTCAGATTTATCCTAACCATGAGAAGGATTTATCTCGTAAAATGGGGGGACACCGTGCAAATTAGCTGGATAAGACTAATGAATCAGATCCCCAGAAAGGATAATCTCCTTAAAGATTAAAAATCAGCTTTTAAGACTGATATTACTCAATCCTTGAGATTGACCTTAAAGATTGAGAATTACAAACTCATGGAATTCAATGATATCTAAACTCGAGCCTGAACAAGAAAATATTTTGATCAAAATTACAAACCAATTTGTTTTCTAAAAACCCATTTTCAATGCGTTCATTACCATTGAACGTAAAATCCTAGGAATTCACCTGGAATTCATTAGGTCACCTGAACCAAATCGGGTGTCAACCGTAAGAACGGTGGTTGCATAGCATGGTCAAAGACAGGACCTTGTGCCAGACCGAAAAATCATAAGGGTGAGCTTTACTATTGCTCCTACCAAGGATAGTAATTGCGTCCGACACGTTATAGACCATAATTAAAAGCATGTCAGGGGACATTGCCTTAACAGTTGCTTGTTCAACGCTTTCCTTTACAACCGGACGGTAGTTTACCGAAAGGTAATATACGGGACAAGTAAACTGGACGTGTTGCTTTCCTAATACAAGGTTAGCAAGTGGGTGACACAAAACCATAAGTTTTGAGCTAAAATTTTCAAATATGAAACCCACCAAACCCACAAAAATAATTTGCAAACACCGGTGAAGGGTTATTCCGGAAAACTTATCTAGGGTAAAAACTAGATTTAATTTTCAAAAGATCAAATGTTTTCATAAAGATCCAATTTCCTTAATGGATCTAAATTTTTATAGTCATGTGGGACTGTAAACCATATCGTTACTACCGTTGTTTATACCGCCGTATAGAAATCACTGATGTATAAAGTGTGAAGAATAAAGAAGTGATTCTAGTATTTCAAGATTATATTGCTTGAGGACAAGCAACGCTCAAGTGTGGGAATATTTGATAATGCTAAAAACGAACATATATTTCATAGCATTATTCCTCAAGAAAAACAAGCTTTTAGTTGCAATTGTTCTATTTACAAGTGATATTCGTTTAAATAATAAAAGGTGAGGACAAAAGACAGATTCGACGAATTGAAGACGCAAACGACCAAAAAGTTCAAAAGTACAAAATACAATCAAAGAGGTTCCAATTATTGATAAGAAACGTCTCGAAATTACAAGAGTACAAGATTCAAAACGCAAAGTACAAGATATTAAATTGTACGCAAGGACATTCGAAAATCCGGAACCGGGACCAGAGTCAACTCTCAACGCTCGACGCAACGGACTAAAAATTACGAGCCAACTATGCACATAAATATAATATAATATTTAAATAATTCTTATAATTATTTAAATATTATAATATATTAAAAATTCGTCGGCAAAGAAAGACTCCAAAGTTGGTGAGCTGGAAAATCAAACTCCGTGACTCGCGGAGTTTGAAGGCAAAAATTGCCGCGAGTCGCGGAGCCCCAAATTCTGAAACCGCCTATAAAAGCAAACGCAGTTTGATCGCAAAAATATCAATATATATCCATCCATCTATCTATACGTAATATTTATATTTATATTTTAATTTTAATTTTAATCCTAATAATAAGGGTATGTTAGCGAATGTTGTAAGGGTGTAAGTCGAAATTCTGTCCGTCTAACGCTACGCTATTTTTAATCATTGTAAGTTATGTTCAACCTTTTTAATTTAATGACTCGTAGCTAAGTTATTATTATTCTTATTTAAAACGAAGTAATCATGATGTTGGGCTAATTACTAAAATTGGGTAATTGGGCTTTGTACCATAATTGGGGTTTGGACAAAAGAACGACACTTGTGGAAATTAGACTATGGATTATTAATGGGCTTTATATTTGTTTAACTAAATGATAGTTTGTTAATTTTAATATAAAGATTTACAATTGGACGTCCCTATAAATAACCATATACACTTGATCGGACACGATGGGCAGGATATTTATATGTACGAATAATCGTTCATTTAACCGGACACGGGAATGGATTAATAGTCTATGGAATTATTAAAACAAGGGTGAAATTATGTACAAGGACACTTGGCATAATTGATAAAAAAGTATTAAAATCTTGGGTTACACACAGTCGATAACCTGGTGTAATTATTAAACAAAGTATTAAAATCTTGTTACAGTTTAAGTCCCCAATTAGTTGGAATATTTGACTTCGGGTATAAGAATAATTTGACGAGGACACTCGCACTTTATATTTATGACTGATGGACTGTTATGGACAAAAACCAGACGGACATATTAAATAATCCAGGACAAAGGACAATTAACCCATGGGCATAAAACTAAAATCAACACGTCAAACATCATGATTACGGAAGTTTAAATAAGCATAATTCTTTTATTTCATATTTAATTCCCTTTATTTTATATTTAATTGCACTTCTAATTATAGCACTTTTATTTATTGTTATTGTATTTAATTGCACTTTTAATTATCGTACTTTTTAATTATCGCAAGTTTATTTTATCGCACTTTTATTTATCGCAATTTCATTATCGTTATTTACTTTACGCTTTAAATTAAGTCTTTTATTTATTTAATATTTTACATTTTGGTTTAACTGCGACTAAAGTTTTAAAATCGACAAACCGGTCATTAAACGGTAAAAACCCCCCTTTATAATAATAATATTACTTATATACATATTTGTATTTTTATAAAATAAAACTAATATAGCGTTAAGCTTTGTTTAAAGATTTTCCTTGTGGAACGAACCGGACTTACTAAAAACTACACTACTGTACGATTAGGTACACTGCCTATAAGTGTTGTAGCAAGGTTTAAGTATATCCATTCTCTAAATAAATAAATATCTTGTGTAAAAATTGTATCGTATTTAATAGTATTTCCTTGTAAAATATAAAGCTATTTTATATACACCTCGCATAACATCAACCTCCTAGTGTAAAAACATTATAGTTTGACATACACCTCCAAACGGCGTCAGCGTCAAAGTTCCTATCTACCCTTTCCCCACGATAAATCAAACTCATACAATCGGGTAGTAGCAATTCACTAGGAGTGTAAATCTGTAATGCCCTGGCCATGTCCATCATGGACATTCTGTACATCCTACCGCCAAGGATAAACCTAAGAAATCTTCTTTCATCTATTCTAACTATATTTGTATCAAGTGATACAGTACTCATCAACTCAACACACCATTCCTTATATACAGGCCTACGAATGGTGAAAAGACATTCCCAATCTGTAAAAGAAGAGTTCCCGTACCTCTGAATCAGTAGCAGTCTGACTCTATTAGCTAGCTGAACTCTCTCCAAAGGATCCCAATCGATTACCCTTGGCACCTCTACGTTTTTTGTTACCAATTTGAATTTGTTCCTTTGATATGTCTCGTAATCTCCCCATCTTCTATCAAATCTCAGATTAGGATGCAAAGTGTGCTCAGGAATTGTTGGGAATTCTACTGGCGGCCTAATCGGGAATACTATGAATTCATTAACAAACTGTACCAGATCATAATAAGGTACGTGTTGATCAGGCTGTTGTTGTGGTTTCTGTTGTGGTTCTTGTTCGGGTTCTGGCTCGTGTTGCATTTCTGGTTCTGGTTCTGGTTCTGGTGCTGGAGCAGGCTGTCTAGATGATGATGCTCCTGAACCTCCAGTATCGGCTTTCTGCAAAACACATTAAACACAAAATTTGTGTATCCAAATATGCATTAGTGTTAGCAAAATAACAACTTAAAACAATCACAATAACATGTTAAATCAAAATTAAACTTATACATATTTTCACATTTTTTACAATTCTATACTTTTTCAATTGAGCACATATGAAAATGTATACAAAGTTCATAAGCATTTAACTCAAATAACATGTCAAAATAGTCATTACTAATAATTAAACAAGTCTCAAATGACAAATATATCAAATTAATCAAGTTCATGAATTTTGCACCTAAAAAGTCCACTTTAATCTTTAAAAATCATGTTTAGGATCAATGTTTGGATCATTTAACTACCTAAACATGTTACACTACTCAATTAAGCAATAATTCATGACAAAAATCGGCCATAACCTGTTTATATCAAAAAGTCCCAAATTGCTCAAGAACACAAACCCTAGATTTCTAAAAATTTTGAAGTTTTTGGCTTCAAATCATGTTAAATAGCATCAATCTAGGTTATACATGCATAAAATACTATCAATTTATCACTAATTACAATAGAAATTAACAAAATTGCATTATGTAAAATATTGATAATTATCACAAAAACTAAAAATTTATAGAGTTTAGGGGTGAAATTTTTACCTTTTTGCTGAAGAATGAGAATCTAGGCATGATTAGAGCAAGAAAAATGACGAATTACGGTGGAAAAATGATGAAATTTGGTGAGATTTTGAGAGAATTTCGGGTATGTATGTGTGTTTTTGTGGAGAAGACAGACCTGCTGCCTTTTTGAACCTGGCCTGATTTTTGCCTCCATGCGATCGCATGGAGGTATAGTGAGAATCCCATGCGATCGCATGGGTGTCCGGCTACAATACTTTCAGCTTTTTTTTTATATAATAAAACCTTATACTTAATAAAACATAAAATTAATAAAATTTTAAAAAATTTGTTTCTTTTTAGGATGAGGGCGTTTCGGATCGATGTCCTAGTCCGTCCCTCGACAAAATTTTAAAATTTGTCAATTCAAAGCGCGGTTTTTAAAAGTAAAGATTTTTGGGTTTTTTTTAATGTTTTTGGCATACTTTAATTCAATAAGATTAAAAATAATAATAATAAAAGTTCTCGTCCCGCCCTCGGGTAAAGCAATTTCGGTTAAACGACCTAATCTTCAACTCACGACGAATTTTAAAAATCATATTTTTAACTTAATGAGATAAAGTAAATTTTTGTTTTTTAAATTCACACCAAACTTAAATTTAAAATGCATAAAATTAAAAATTCATATTTTAAAAATTCACACCAAACTTAAATTATATTTTTGTTTTTATACATACAAACTTATATTAAAAATATTAATTTCTCAAATATTTACAATTTTAAATATATTGATTTAAAAAGTTTACAATATCAATTTAAGATTTATATATTAATTTTAAAAACATGGTAAAAATAAAATTAAAAATCTTTTTGGCTTTTATCCCACTTTAATCAATCAAATATTATCAAAAATATACGCCCCTCTTTTTGGTAAAGTAATTTCGGTTCCATGACCTAATTTAACTCATGACGAATTTTTGAAATATTTTGGGTTGATTGATTAAAGATATTTATACCTTAAGAATAAACGTTAAATTTCGCAGTGATGTAAAATTTTTTTTGTATGATATCAACAATTTCGGTCGCAAGACCTAATTTCATCGAATACCAATTTAATACTTTATAGCGCACAAATTAGCGTTTATTATCAAAAGGCTAAAAATAAAAATAAAAATAAAAACTGTACAAACTTACCTGTGAAATAGTATTCTTAGTGATATGCTCTAGCCCACTCATAAGATAGTCGGACTAATTGATTTTTCATGGCTACATAGGCGTAACCTCGACCATTTAATGTTTTTTCTTCTAAACATATGAACGGTCCATCTCTACATAAAGTAACAAATTCGGTGTTTGAATAGGTTTGATTATTTGAACATTTACCTTCGTGTGACCATTTTCCGCATTTGTGACATTTTTCAAGGTGTCGTGCTCTTCTTTTCGCTGCGGATTTTGATTTTTCTTTACCAAATTGTAACTTATTATCTTCGCATCTGGATTCTTTTCTTACTCCGTCCAATTTTTCTCTGATTACTGATACCAGTTCACTCGGTAGTGTGTCATTATTACGTTTAGTAATCAAAGCGTGTAGCATTAGACCATGGTTTAGTTCACAGGAAGTCTTCATTTCGTAAAAACCTAAAAAAAAATAAAAATTCAGAATGGGGGGAGAAGACTAGTTCGCTAGGGTCTGCTAGGAAAAGACCATTCGGGTTCCATTTTCGAGAACTACACGAAAACAGAAAATCTAACTCTAACAGAAATACATATTATCCTTCAAAGACTTGATTCTCCCCACACTTAGTTAGCCGTGGTATCGAAATTGTGATTAACTTCGTTGTCAACTTCCATTGGACTATCTATGTAATGTTTAACTCTGTGACCATTAACCTTAAATTCAATCCCATTTGAATTTATTAATTCTATCATTCCGTATGGGAAAAATCTTTTGACTATGAATGGTCCAGACCATCTTGATTTCAATTTTCCAGGAAATAGCTTGAATCGTGAATTGAAAAGAAGAACTCTGTCTCCTTCTTTAAATTCTTTTGAACTTCTGATTCTTTTATCATGCCATTTCTTCGTTCTTTCCTTATAGATTAACGAATTTTCGTATGCTTCTTGTCTTAATTCTTCTAATTCGTTTAGTTGACTTAACCGTAGACGTCCGGCTTCATGTAAATCAAGATTACATGTCTTCAAAGCCCAAAATGCTTTGTGTTCAATTTCTACTGGAAGATGACATGTTTTTCGGTAAACGAGTTTGAAAGGTGTGGTTCCAATTGGAGTTTTGTAGGCTGTTCTAAAAGCCCAGAGTGCATCCTCCAATTTAATGGACCATTCCTTCGGATTTTATCCTACGGTTTTTTCTAGAATACGTTTTAAAGCTCGGTTGGTATTTCCAACTTGTCCACTTGTTTGTGGATGATATGCGGTGGAGATTTTATGAGTTACTCCATATCTTTTAAGAACTTTCTCAAGTTGATTATTACAGAAATGAGTTCCCCGATCACTTATTAAAGCTTTCGGTGTTCCAAACCTTGCAAAAAGACGTTTTAAAAAGTTGACTACAACTCGTGCATCGTTAGTTGGTAGAGCTTGTGCTTCCGCCCATTTAGATACATAATCAATGGCTACGAGAATATAGAGATTATTATGAGATTTTGAAAATGGACCCATAAAGTCAATACCCCATGTAACATCCCGCCTTTTTCCATTTACTTTTCCGTTTAACTATTTAAGTTCCGTTATATGTTCATAACACATCTCGTTAATACGCGTTTGAATTATCTCGTTTAGGTAATTCCCGTACCCGGTTCCTAAGTTGAGGGACTAAAGTTGCCAAATGGAGAAAGAGATGACTAGGTCAACTAGTCAACTCTTTCCTCTCCATTCATTCTATCACCTCCCCCAAAATAATACTTCACCTTTTCCTCTCAAACCCTCAAACCTTCAATCATCATCTAAATTCGTTCAAGGAGGATTCGATCAAAACAAATTGCATATTTGAACTCCTCGTGATCTCCTCTTCGTTTCCATACCGATTTCATCAATTTTGGGTAACTTTCTAAAATCACTAATTCTTGTGTTCTTGAGATTTTTAAGTTATAAGGTTGTTAATTAGTGTCTATGGCTCGAGTCTAGTTTGTTTATGTGATTTGTATGCTCGTTTTTGATATTTTGATGTAACTAGTTCATATTGAAAGAATGCTTGCTTAATCTTGAGTTTTAGATGTTCATATGTTGTTGAATGATGAAAGTTCATGTTTTAATTGTGTTCCTAACATCACTAGCTTCAAATTGGTATGTAGGTTGACATGGATTAGTTTCATATGCAAGATTGTTGAATTTGTGATTTTGGATTAGGGTTTGATGAGCTTTACATGAACTTTTGATGCGTCAAATGCTATGAGATATTGTTGTTAAGTGTTTTGTTGCAATGTGTGTTTGATTACCTTCGAAACGGCATAACGTACATGTAAATTGGTTGCCCGAATCATAAAATGCGTTTTTGGAACTTAAACTTTGATTATGAATGTTTAATTACAGTTTTTGGTTGTTGTAAGTGGAAGTTTGATTGATAAAATGTACTTAGTTGTATTCCTCGTCAAAATACCTTTCCAACGATATATAATAGGCATTATAAGTGTTTGCGGGTCAAGAGTTGGGTTGGAAAAGGTTTTGGCTCGTGCATACTTTGGAAAAACAGAATCAGACCTGCACAGAGGGTGGCGCGGCGCGCCCCTACCCCGCGCGGAACGCCAAATGGCCTGGCCAGAATTCTGTCCAACTTGGTCAATTTTTGAATAATGTTTGGCATGCTACGCACCTCCGATTAACATGTAACTTGGCCAACATGCTCATATATGATTTCTAAGATTAGAAAAATAGTTCGGAACCCGACCCGAACGTGTTGACTTTCGTTGACTTTGACCGACCAAAGTTTGACTTTTTGTCAAACTTAACCAAATGATTATGCAACCTTCCTAACTTATTTATATACTTGTATCTTGCATGAAACTTGGCAATTTGATTTCACATGCTAAATAATCGAGTCGTAACGAGCCATAGGACTAATTGAACATCTTTGACCTATCGTGTTTACCGTTATTGATACAACCTATTGTTTAGGTCAAGACTAGCATTGTTCTTTGCACATGTTTACTTGTTGAAGTACTTTACTACTCGTGCACTCAAGGTGAGATCATAGTCCCACTTTTACTCTTTTTGAACTTATATTTGGGATGAGAAAACATAAACGATTCTTTTGAACTAAGTGAACACAAGTACAGGAAAACAAACATTCTACATACGAGTTTAGAACAAAATCCTCAATTCGATTATCATTAGTTACACTTGCCGGGTGTAAGCGAGAACTTATGTTGTATGGATCCATATGGGTTTGACAAACCCTCATTCAAACGGTTCGCTACCGTTTACGAATGAAATATATTTTCGAGAAACAGTGTATGTTCTAGCACTAAGTGATGGGGTTCAATGGAAGGAAACGTTAAGCATTGATAATTGGGTGCTCGTGAAATAAACTTTTGGAATGTATTACTATTATTTCATTGATGCAAATCTTGTGGTTCACTTGTACTTACTTACTTAAACCTATGATTTCACCAACGTTTTCGTTGACAGATTTCTATGTTTTTCTCAGGTCCTTGAACGATACATGATACATGCTTCCGCTCATTATTTGATACTTGCATTGGATGTCGAGTATATGTGCATTTCATGGAGCGTCTTTTGACCTTACTTTAAACCGTGTCGCCTAGATTTCATTCGTATTATAACGTTGTAACTTAACTATTGGTTGAACAATTCTTGTAAACTTTGGGAACAATCTTTATTTTGAAATGAAGGCGACATATCTTTTGGTCAAACGTTGTTTTAAAGACTTATGACCACGTAACGGGACCTAAGTAGACGGCGCCGTCAATGACGATTTGGTCGGGTCGCTACAGATGGTATCAGAGCGTTGGTTGTAGGGATTTAGAGTTCATTAGTGTCAACCCCGAGTCATAGGGTACATTGGTGAGTCTAGACTACAACCGGCATATAGACTTGAAGTAGGAATTACTTGACTACTTGTGCATTTATACTCGAACGTTTCTACTCATATCTACTCTTAGTTCATCTTAATCTCACGTTGTTTAATTTGATTGACACGCCACCTTGACTATATGAAATGATGTCGAATGCACATATGAATTAGGGTAATATAATTTCCGGGATTATATTACGGTGACTCGTATGAACGTTCCGACATTATGACATAAAGAATTTAAGGCGAGTCGAGAAAAAAAAAAAAAAAAAAAAAAAAAAAAAAAAAAAAAACTTCTCTTTATCTTTATTCTATATCACGGTTAGTATTATTGAGAATACTAATCAATGATATTCTTGTGTCTTGAAGGAACAATGGCTCCTCGTCGTGTACGCCGCAATGAAACTCCCGAACAAGCTCTCGAACGGATGATAGCTACCGCCGTAGATGCGGCCATGGCCGGTCACTCATCCAACAACAATAATAATAACAACCACAACAACAACAACAACAACAACAACAACAACAATGGAGCCGGAAACTCAAACGAGGGATGCTCCTATAAAGCTTTCATGGGGTGCAAACCTCACACTTTTGATGGAACCGGGGGACCGGTCGTGCTCACCCGATGGTTTGAGCAAACGGAAGCCGTCTTTAGCATAAGCGGTTGTCGGGACCAAGACAAGGTCAAATACTCCACTCACACTTTCTCCGAAATTGCTCTAACATGGTGGAACACCTATGTTCAATCGGTGGGTACCGATGAAGCTCATGCCCTCTCTTGGGCCGACCTAAAGGAAAAGATGATTGTTGAATATTTTCCGCGCGAAGAAACCCGAAAGCTTGAGGAAGAACTAAGAGCTTTGAAAGCGGTCGGAAACGACCTTAAAGCTTATAATCAACGCTTCGCCGAACTATCCTTGATGTGTCCTAATCTTGTTAACCCCGAATCTCAAAGGATTGAGCTCTACATGCTCGGTCTTCCAAAAAGCATCAAACAAGGGGTGATGTCATCCAAACCCACTACTCATCAAGCCGCTATGAACATGGCTCGCCAACTAATCGAAACGGTTGACGAAATCGTAGTTCTGGCACCTAAAGCCGAGGATAAATCGAGCGGCAACAAAAGAAAGTGGGAACCCTCCCAATCAAGCAACAACAACCTTGCTAAGAAGCCTTACACCTCCGACGGCAAGAAAGGTTATGCCGGGAACCTACCTCTTTGCAACAAATGCAACAAACATCACTTTGGTGAATGTAGTAAGATAATTTGCCACCGGTGCCAAGGAGTTGGTCATAAGGCCAACGATTGTAAAAGTGCCACTCCCGTCGCTCGAAAGTGGCCCAATGCACCAAAGACGGGCACTTGTTACGAATGTGGCCAAACGGGTCATTATAGAAATGCATGCCCGAAAAGGAAAGATAACACCAATACGCGCGGCCGAGCTTTCAACATCAACACCGAGGAAGCCCGGGATGACACTGAACTAGTCACGGGTACGTTTCTTCTCAACAATTCTTATGTCTCTTGCTTATTCGATTCGGGTGCCGATAAATGCTTTGTATCCAAGACTTTGACTCATTCTTTTAGCACTCCACCTCTTCCATTAGATACCACTTATACCATTGAAGTAGCTAACGGAAAACTATTAAGTGCCGACACATATTACCGGGGGTGTACGTTAAACATTTTGGGTAAGGAATTTGAAATTGACTTGATACCCATGGAACTAGGAAGCTTTGATGTAATAATCGGTATGAATTGGTTAGTCAAAACGAAATCTCACATTCTTTGTGATCTTAACGCAATCCGAATTCCTATCGAGAATGGTGAACCTTTGATTGTTTATGGCGATAAGAGTTGCACCAGACTCAACCTCGTTTCGTGCCTTAAAGTTAGAAAACTACTTCGTAAGGGTTGTTTTGCGATCCTTGCCCACGTTAAGAAAGTCGAGTCCGATGAGAAGCACATCGATGATGTGCCAATTGTTAGTGACTATTCCGATGTATTTCCCGATGAATTGCCGGGTCTTCCGCCTCATCGACCGGTTGAATTCCAAATCGATCTTATTCCGGGAGCCGCACCCGTAGCGCGTGCACCATATAGACTCGCTCCATCTAAAATGCAAGAATTGCAAAGTCAAATCCAAGAACTACTTGATCGTGGTTTTATCCAACCTAGCCATTCACCTTGGGGCGCTCCGATTTTGTTTGTTAAAAAGAAAGACGGATCCCTACGAATGTGCATTGATTATCGCGAACTAAATAAATTGACGGTTAAGAACCGATATCCTCTTCCTCGCATCGATGACCTCTTTGATCAACTACAAGAGTCTTGTGTATATTCGAAAATCGATCTCCGCTCGGGTTATCATCAATTGAGGGTTAAGGGGGAAGATGTCTCCAAAACCGCTTTCCGAACTCGTTATGGTAGTTATGAATTCCTTGTCATGCCATTTGGTCTCACTAACGCACCGGCGGTGTTCATGGATCTTATGAACCGCGTGTGCAAACCGTATCTCGATAAATTCGTTATTGTGTTCATCGATGACATATTGATCTATTCTAAAAATGAAGAAGAGCACGAACAACATCTCCGACTTGTGCTTGAACTTTTAAGACAAGAACAACTCTATGCCAAATTCTCCAAGTGTGAATTTTGGTTAAAGGAAGTTCAATTTCTTGGTCATGTTGTAAGTGACCAAGGTATTAAAGTCGATCCATCGAAAATCGAAGCCATTAGCAAATGGGAGACTCCTACTACTCCTACTCACATTCGTCAATTTTTGGGTCTCGCCGGGTACTATCGTAGATTCATCGAAAATTTCTCTTTGGTTGCACGTCCTCTAACCGCCTTGACTCACAAGGGAAAGAAATTCATTTGGGCGACCGAACATGAATCCGCATTCCAAATCTTGAAAACGAAGCTAACCACCGCTCCTATCTTATCACTTCCCGAAGGCAATGATGACTTTGTTGTATATTGCGATGCCTCAAAACATGGTTTTGGGTGTGTATTGATGCAACGAACGAAAGTCATTGCTTATGCTTCTCGACAACTTAAAATTCATGAACGAAACTATACGACACATGATCTCGAACTCGGAGCCGTTGTCTTTGCACTTAAAATGTGGAGACACTATCTTTATGGAACCAAGAGTACTATCTTTACCGACCACAAAAGTCTCCAACACATTTTCGATCAAAAGCAACTAAACATGAGACAACGACGGTGGATTGAAACTTTGAACGATTACGATTGCGAGCTTCGTTACCATCCCGGGAAGGCAAATGTAGTAGCCGATGCCTTAAGTCGAAAAGAAAGAGTGGTGCCTCTCCGTGTCCGAGCTTTAAACATCACCATTCACACCAACCTTAATAGCCAAATTCGGGTAGCCCAAGATGAGGCTCTTAAGGATGAAAACATCTCTCTCGAACACTTGAACGTCCTCACCTCTCGATTCGAAGTTAAAGAAACCGGACTCCGATATTTCGCCGGAAGAATTTGGGTGCCTAGTTATGGGGACCTACGAAGCCTTATTTTAGATGAAGCCCATAAGTCACGATACTCGATTCACCCCGGTGCCAATAAGATGTACCACGACCTTAAACAGCTATATTGGTGGCCGAATATCAAAAGGGAAGTAGCTACTTATGTTTCCAAGTGTTTGACATGTTCCAAAGTCAAAGCCGAACACCAAAGACCGTCCGGACTACTTCGACAACCCGAGATCCCGCAATGGAAGTGGGAAGGGATAACGATGGATTTTATCACCAAACTACCAAAAACGACGGGCGGTTATGATACCATTTGGGTTATTGTTGACCGTCTCACCAAATCCGCACACTTCCTTGCCATGAAAGAAACGGACAAAATGGAGAAACTTGCACAACTTTACATTAAGGAGATCGTAGCCCGACACGGTGTACCTTTATCGATTATCTCCGACCGAGATGGCCGTTTCGTTTCTAGATTTTGGCGTACATTGCAAGAAGCGTTGGGAACACGTTTAGACATGAGCACCGCATATCATCCTCAAACCGATGGACAAAGCGAACGTACAATTCAAACCTTAGAGGACATGTTACGAGCTTGCGTGGTTGATTTCGGAAAAGCTTGGGACAAGCACTTACCTCTCGCCGAGTTCTCTTACAACAATAGTTATCACGCGAGTATTAAAGCCGCACCCTTTGAAGCGCTATATGGCCGCAAATGTCGTTCACCTCTGTGTTGGGCCGAGGTAGGCGACGTGCAAATCACCGGACCCGAACTCATTCACGAAACCACCGAGAAAATCGTTCAAATCCGAGATAGGCTTAGGACGGCCCGAAGTCGTCAAAAGAGCTATACCGACAAACGACGCAACGATCTTGAATTCCAAGTCGGGGACCGAGTAATGTTAAAAGTCGCACCTTGGAAGGGTGTAATCCGTTTTGGGAAACGCGGGAAGCTAAATCCGCGGTATATCGGTCCTTTCGAAATCTTGGAGCGTATTGGAACCGTTGCTTATCGTTTAGATCTTCCGCCTCAATTGAACTCCGTTCATCCTATCTTCCATGTATCTAACTTGAAAAAGTGTCTTGCCGAACCCGATATCGTCATCCCTCTCGAAGAACTTACTATTGATGACAAACTTCATTTTGTGGAGGAACCGGTTGAAATTGTGGACACCTCCGTCAAGACATTGAAACAAAGCCGAATCCCGATTGTCAAGGTTCGTTGGAATGCCAAAAGAGGACCCGAGTTTACTTGGGAAAGACAAGATCAAATGCAAAGGAAGTATCCTCATCTATTCGTGAATTCGGAAACGCAAGATCTCGAGGAAGAAACAATGACTACTACGCCTACTTAAATTTCGGGACGAAATTTCTTTTAAGGTGTAGGTAATGTAACATCCCGCCTTTTTCCATTTACTTTTCCGTTTAACTATTTAAGTTCCGTTATATGTTCATAACACATCTCGTTAATACGCGTTTGAATTATCTCGTTTAGGTAATTCCCGTACCCGGTTCCTAAGTTGAGGGACTAAAGTTGCCAAATGGAGAAAGAGATGACTAGGTCAACTAGTCAACTCTTTCCTCTCCATTCATTCTATCACCTCCCCCAAAATAATACTTCACCTTTTCCTCTCAAACCCTCAAACCTTCAATCATCATCTAAATTCGTTCAAGGAGGATTCGATCAAAACAAATTGCATATTTGAACTCCTCGTGATCTCCTCTTCGTTTCCATACCGATTTCATCAATTTTGGGTAACTTTCTAAAATCACTAATTCTTGTGTTCTTGAGATTTTTAAGTTATAAGGTTGTTAATTAGTGTCTATGGCTCGAGTCTAGTTTGTTTATGTGATTTGTATGCTCGTTTTTGATATTTTGATGTAACTAGTTCATATTGAAAGAATGCTTGCTTAATCTTGAGTTTTAGATGTTCATATGTTGTTGAATGATGAAAGTTCATGTTTTAATTGTGTTCCTAACATCACTAGCTTCAAATTGGTATGTAGGTTGACATGGATTAGTTTCATATGCAAGATTGTTGAATTTGTGATTTTGGATTAGGGTTTGATGAGCTTTACATGAACTTTTGATGCGTCAAATGCTATGAGATATTGTTGTTAAGTGTTTTGTTGCAATGTGTGTTTGATTACCTTCGAAACGGCATAACGTACATGTAAATTGGTTGCCCGAATCATAAAATGCGTTTTTGGAACTTAAACTTTGATTATGAATGTTTAATTACAGTTTTTGGTTGTTGTAAGTGGAAGTTTGATTGATGAAATGTACTTAGTTGTATTCCTCGTCAAAATACCTTTCCAACGATATATAATAGGCATTATAAGTGTTTGCGGGTCAAGAGTTGGGTTGGAAAAGGTTTTGGCTCGTGCATACTTTGGAAAAACAGAATCAGACCTGCACAGAGGGTGGCGCGGCGCGCCCCTACCCCGCGCGGCGCGCCAAATGGCCTGGCCAGAATTCTGTCCAACTTGGTCAATTTTTGAATAATGTTTGGCATGCTACGCACCTCCGATTAACATGTAACTTGGCCAACATGCTCATATATGATTTCTAAGATTAGAAAAATAGTTCGGAACCCGACCCGAACGTGTTGACTTTCGTTGACTTTGACCGACCAAAGTTTGACTTTTTGTCAAACTTAACCAAATGATTATGCAACCTTCCTAACTTATTTATATACTTGTATCTTGCATGAAACTTGGCAATTTGATTTCACATGCTAAATAATCGAGTCGTAACGAGCCATAGGACTAATTGAACATCTTTGACCTATCGTGTTTACCGTTATTGATACAACCTATTGTTTAGGTCAAGACTAGCATTGTTCTTTGCACACGTTTACTTGTTGAAGTACTTTACTACTCGTGCACTCAAGGTGAGATCATAGTCCCACTTTTACTCTTTTTGAACTTATATTTGGGATGAGAAAACATAAACGATTCTTTTGAACTAAGTGAACACAAGTACAGGAAAACAAACATTCTACATACGAGTTTAGAACAAAATCCTCAATTCGATTATCATTAGTTACACTTGCCGGGTGTAAGCGAGAACTTATGTTGTATGGATCCATATGGGTTTGACAAACCCTCATTCAAACGGTTCGCTACCGTTTACGAATGAAATATATTTTCGAGAAACAGTGTATGTTCTAGCACTAAGTGATGGGGTTCAATGGAAGGAAACGTTAAGCATTGATAATTGGGTGCTCGTGAAATAAACTTTTGGAATGTATTACTATTATTTCATTGATGCAAATCTTGTGGTTCACTTGTACTTACTTACTTAAACCTATGATTTCACCAACGTTTTCGTTGACAGATTTCTATGTTTTTCTCAGGTCCTTGAACGATACATGATACATGCTTCCGCTCATTATTTGATACTTGCATTGGATGTCGAGTATATGTGCATTTCATGGAGCGTCTTTTGACCTTACTTTAAACCGTGTCGCCTAGATTTCATTCGTATTATAACGTTGTAACTTAACTATTGGTTGAACAATTCTTGTAAACTTTGGGAACAATCTTTATTTTGAAATGAAGGCGACATATCTTTTGGTCAAACGTTGTTTTAAAGACTTATGACCACGTAACGGGACCTAAGTAGACGGCGCCGTCAATGACGATTTGGTCGGGTCGCTACACCCCAAATGTCAAATACTTCACATACTTGAATGACATTTTGTGGCATTTCATCACGTTGACTTATTTTTCCGACCCTTTGACAAGCATCACATGATTTGCAAAGAAGATGTGCGTCTTTAAAAATCATAGGCCAATAGAATCCAGCATCATAAACTTTTCTTGCTGTTAGTTGAGGCCCATAATGCCCTCTTGTTGGTCCTGTGTGACAATGGTTTAAGATTTTACTAGCTTCATCTCTGAATACACATCGGCGTATTATTCCATCGGGACAACTTTTAAACAGATGTAGATCTTCCCAGAAATAGAGTTTTATATCACTAAAGAATTTCTTTCGTTTTTGGTACGACAATCCTTTTTCAAGGAATCCACATACTAAGTAGTTTGCATAGTCTGCAAACCATGGAATTTCATTATAATCTATCTTCAATAGATATTCATCAGGAAAGTTGTCTTGTATGGCCGATTCATTTAGAACTTCTAAATCAGGATTTTCAAGACGAGAAAGATGATCAGCGGCGAGATTTTATGCTCCCTTTTTATCTCGAATTTCAATATCAAACTCTTGTAAGAGTAAGATCCAACGGATTAATCTTAGTTTAGCATCTTGTTTCGAAAATAGGTATCTAAGAGCAGAATGGTCGGTATAGACCACCGTTTTAGCTAGAACGAGATATGAACGAAATTTGTCAAAAGCAAAAACAATAGTAAGGAGTTCTTTTTCAGTAGTTATGTAATTTGTTTGTGCTCCTTGTAACGTCTTACTAGCATAATATATAGGTTGAAATCGTTTTTCAATCCTTTGTCCTAAAACGTCTCCCATTGCAAAATCACTTGCATCGCACATAAGTTCAAACGGTAGATTCCAATTTGGTGTTATCATGATCAGCGCATTAGTGAGTTTTTCTTTAAGAATATTAAAAGATTTGATACATTCATCTGAAAAGATGAATGGAGCATCCTTTTCTAGGAGTTTATTCATAGGAGTGGCAATTTTAGAAAAATCTTTAATGAAACGTCGATAAAAACCGACATGCCCTAGAAAACTCCTAACTCCTCTAACATTGGTGGGATGTGGAAGTTTAGCAATTACATCTACTTTAGCTCTATCCACTTCAATTCCTTCCTTTGAAATTTTATGACCAAGAACGATGCCTTCTTTAACCATGAAATGACATTTCTCCCAATTAAGTACTAGATTTGATTGTTCGCATCTAATAAGCATTCGTTCAAGATTAACTAAACATGATTCAAATGTATCACCGAAGACTGAAAAGTCTTCCATGTCATGTCATGAAAAATCGCCATCATGCACCTTTGAAAGGTTGCAGGGGCGTTGCAAAGTCCAAATGGCATGCGTTTGTAAGTAAAAGTACCATAAGGGCACGTGAACGTGGTTTTCTCTTGGTCTTTGGGTGCTATTGGAATTTGAAAATATCCGGAAAAACCATCAAGAAAGGTAAGGAAAAGTGATCTTTTCTGGTGGCGTCATTTAACTTTCTATAATCAATACATACACGCCATCCTGTTACAGTCCTTGTAGGAATAAGCTCACTCTTCTCATTTGTGATGACAGTCATGCCACCTTTCTTAGGTACGCATTGAACTGGGCTTACCCATGGACTATCAGAAATTAGATAAATTAAACCTGCATCTAGCAGTTTAATAATTTCTTTCTTAACAACATCTTGCATATTAGGATTTAGTCTTCGTTGGCGTTGCACATACGTTTTATGACCTTCTTCCATAAGGATTTTATGTGTGCAATACGAAGGACTTATTCCTTTAATATCATGAATCTTCCATGCAATGGCTGGTTTATGAGCTTTTAATATAGAAATGAGTTGAGATTTTTCATTTTCAGTAAGAGAAGACGATATTATTACAGGTAATTCAGATTCACCATGTAAATAAGCGTATTCCAAATGGTTTGGAAGTGGCTTTAAATCTAGTGTTGGTGGTTCTTCTATCGATGATTTATATCGATATCTGTCTTCCTCTTTTAGCATTTGAATTTCTTCTGTTGTTAGTTCATATCCATTAGCCATTAGTGTAGCTAACATTTCGGTTTCATCAATTGGTTCAGTTCCTTCTCCTAAAGAACATTCTCCTGTTCCTTGTAATTCTGGAAATTCTTCTAACAATTCTGCTTGTGAATCTATAGTTTGAATATAATAGCATGTATCATCTGCAGATTGCGGTTGTTGCATTGCTCTATCAACTGAAAAGGTAACACTCTCGTCCTCTATACTTAGGGTCAGTTTCTTACCAAACACGTCTATCATTGCTTTAGCCGTGTTTAAAAATGGTCTTCCTAATATGAGAGGAACTTGAGAATCTTCTTCCATGTCCGGAACAACAAAATCTACTGGAAATACTAAAGTACCAACTTTAACTAGCATGTTCTCCATTATCCCTCTAGGATATTTTATTGATCGATCGGCTAGTTGTATACTTATTAGTTTTGGTTTCAATTCTCCAAGGTCTAGTTTAGTGTATAGTGAATACGGCATTAAATTTATACTAGCACCTAAGTCTGCCAATGCTTCTATTGAACTAAGACTACCCAGAAAACATGGAATTGTGAAACTTCCTGGATCTGATAATTTTTCTGGTATCTTATTCAACAGCACTGCTGAACAATTAGCATTCATAGTAACAGCCGAGAGTTCTTCCATTTTCTTTCTATTCGAGATTAGATCTTTCAGAAATTTAGCATTTCTAGGCATTCCTGAAATCACATCAATGAAAGGAAGATTTACATTTATCTGTTTAAACATATCCAAGAATTTTGATTGCTCGGCTTCAAGTTTCTCTTTCTTCATTTTACTCGGGTAAGGAAGTGGTGGTTGGTATGGTTTAACATAAGGTTTAGCTTTAACTGTGTTATCTTCATTAACCTTTTCAACTACCGGTTCTTTTTCCTTATCTTGTTCAGGTTGTGGTTCTTGTGGAGTAGGAATAGATTCATCAGAAATTACAGGTATTTCAGGTGGTTTAAGTGTTGTACCACTTCTTGTGGTAATGGCTTTAGCTGTTTCATTCCGGGGGTTAGCATTTGTATCACTAGGTAAACTTCCCAGTTTTCTTTCACCTATTAACCTTGCTAGGTTATTCACTTCTTGTTCCAAATTTTGAATAGAAGCTTGTTGATTTCAAAATCTTGAGCATTTTGTTCATTGATTTGTTTTTGAGATGTGAAAAACTGTGTTTGAGTTTCAACTAGCTTCGTCATCATATCTTCTAAATTCGGCTTTTTATCATCGGTTTGTGGTTTGTTTTGAAAATTAGGTCTTTGCTGATTGTAAGTATTATTGGATACTTGTTGATTGCTAGGACCTTGTTGGTTGTTGTATGGAACATTTCGGTTATAATTCTGGTTTTGATTGTAAATCGGTCTTGGCGGTTGATAATTATTCTGATAATTATTTCCAGGCCTTTGGTTTATGTATGAAATATTCTCTCTTTGTTCCATTGTTAGTTCAATACTGAGACAATCTTTTGTCAAATGTGGTCCTCCACATTGCTCACAACTAATTCGTATTGAGTGAATATCTTTAGTCATCTTTTCCATTCGTCTCTCGATAGCGTCTATCTTTGCGGAAATGAAATCTAAGTCATGGCTAGAATCGGCGGTAGCTGCTTTAGATGATCTAACGATATCTTTTTCTTGGTGCCACTCATGTGAGAGGAAAGCAGTGTTATCAATAATTTTATAAGCATCAGTTTCTGTTTTCTTCATAATAGAACCACCAGCTGCTATATCTATGTCTTTTCTTGTAGTGATGTCGCATCCTTGGTAGAATATTTGTACTATTTGACAAGTGTCTAAACTATATTGCGGACATCCTCTTAATAACTTTCCAAATCTTGTCCACGCCTCATATAGAGTTTCATTTGGTTTTTGTGTGAATGTAACAATTTCTCCTTGAAGTCTCACGACTTTAGATGCCGGAAAGAATTGTTTAAGAAAATTTTCAACTAAAACATCCCATGTATCAATCGGCCCTACAGGTAACGATTCCAACCAATCTTTGGCTTCTCCCTTTAAAGTCCAGGGAAATAACATGAGATATATCTGTTCATCCTCCACTTCTCTTATTTCAAATAAAGTGCAGATCCTATTAAAGGTACGAAGATGTTCATTTGGATCTTCCTTCGGCGCACCACTAAATTGGCATTGATTAGTCACCATATGTAGAATTTGTCCTTTGATTTCATAATCTGGCGCATTAATGTCTGGATGAGTAATTGCGTGACCTTGGCCAGTGCGTTTAGCTCGCATTCGGTCTTCCATACTTAGAGGTTCCAGATTCTCCATAATTGAATTTGTTGAATCTGAATCACTAGAGGATTCTGATTTAATGGTTCGTTCCTCAACAATCTCTGTTTGTATGATTGGTGGTTCCGGAGGAAAGATTAATGGTTCAGGATCTATGAATCGTTCCTGAATATTCTCCGGATTATCAATTGTGAGGTCGGGTTCAAAAAATGGATTATCGGAAATTTGAATTGGAGTACTTGGTCGACTGGATGACGATTCTAAAGAAAAATCAACGGCGGCAATATTTGCTAGATGTCTTGATCGAGTTACTGGTGGTGAACTTACAAAAGGTGATGAACGTCTTGCTCGGTGCATTCACTGAATATCCTATTAGTTTTTAAAAGGAAAGAAAAATTATATAAGTTATCCAATTAATAGACTTTTCTGATTTTGCCCACGTTTCGAATAGCCAAAAGATGCAGCAGAGGGGCAGGATTCGTTTGGTCTCAATACAATTGAGTACTGTTTGGCTCCAATAACCCAGTCCACGTACAAATCCAACTATTACTACGAACCAGAAAATTTTGATGTTTATCAATTTAACCACTTAAAATAAATTTTCGTAATTTTAAGAAATTTAGATAAGAAGTAGAATAAAAATCTATGTCCTAAAACTAGAATGACGAGAAATAAGAAAGAAAAAGAGCGCGTCGGAAAAGGTCAAAAAAGAAAAGGGTTGAAAAATAAAAGGCGTCGAAAAATAAGAAAGAAAAAGAGTGACTTATAAAACTTTAAAACACTCGACTAACCCAACATTATTACTATCACTAACTTAAAATTAAAATTGCAAATTGAGATTACTAATTGGAGTGATAATTGATACATAGGTAAAAGGTGTCGAAAAATAAAAAATAAGAAAGTAGCGCGAAGAACGGCGTCGCAAAAATCTAAAGCACCTAAATCTTAGTCTAAAGAAAAAGCACTTAAAGGATTTTACGGCAAAGCCTAAAAATCTAGAAATAAAAATAACTATGGCAAAAACTAAGTTTAAAACTAAGTACGAGTGATAAAATACAAATATTACGCTAAAATAATTAAAAAGGGACAAAATATAAAAATATACTAAAAGTTGTAAAAAGTACAATTTTTATAAAAATATTATTTTTATATTATTTATTTTATAAAAGTATTAAGTTTATATAAATTAAATAACCTAATTAAAACTAAATAATACAAAATAATAAAATTAAAACTTAAATATTATAATAATACAACCCTAATTAGGGTTTGATTAATAATAATAACAATTACACCGTATTTAATGCTGTACGATAATCAAATGTGGCGTGTCAGAAGGGCTCATGCGATCGCATGAGTCATGAGCCCTAAGTTACCCAGCCATGCGATCGCATGGGCTAGGGTTTCGGGCCAGACACTGGGCTGCTACAGTACTGGACTCGAGTTTTAATATTTTTTTTCTTTTCTGTTTTGCTGTATTATATATTTTTAATATATTTATATAAATTAAATAAAAATTATATTTTTACAAACTAAAAATAGAAATAAAGAAATTTTACAAAACTTAAATATTTAACAAACTCTTAAAAATATTTATATTTTCATTTTTCTTTTTATATTTTCGAATATTTAAAACGTATTTTTACAAAAGCGTATTTTTTTTATATATTAGCATTGCGCTTCCTGCGTTTAAGCAAGAAATTGGATTCCCCGGCAGCGGCACCAAAAATACTTGATGTGCGCAGAGGTGTATATGAAATAGCTTATATTTTACTAGGAAAAACTATTAAATACGATACAATTTTACACAAGATATTTATTTATTTATAGAATGGATATACCTAAACCTTGCTACAACACTTATAGGCAGTGTACCTAATCGTACAGTAGTGTAGTTTTTAGTAAGTCCGGTTCGTTCCACAGGGAATCTTTTAAACAAAACTTAACGCTATATTAGTTTTATTTTATAAAAATACAAATATATATAAGTAATATTATTATTATAAAGGGGGGTTTTTACCGTTTAATGACCGGTTTGTCGATTTTAAAACTTAGTCGCAGTTAAAACCTAATGTAAAATATTAAATAAATAAAAGACTTAATTTAAAGCGTAAAGTAAATAACGATAATGAAATTGCGATAAAATAAACTTGCGATAATTAAAAAGTACAATAATTAAAAGTGCAATTAAATACAATGACAATAAATAAAAGTGCGATAATTAAAAGTGCAATTAAATATAAAATAAAGGAAATTAAATATGAAATAAAATAATTATACTTATTTAAACTTCCGTAATCATGATGTTTGACGTGTTGATTTTAGTTTTATGCCCATGGGTTAATTGTCCTTTGTCCTGGATTATTCAATATGTCCGTCTGGTTTTTGTCCATAACAGTCCATCAGTCATAAATATAAAGTGCGAGTATCCTCGTCAAATTATCCTTAAACCTGAAGTTAAATATTCCAACTAATTGGGGACTTAAACTGTAACAAGGTTTTAATACTTTGTTTAATAATTACACCAGGTTATCGACTGCGTATAACCCAAGGATTTAATACTTTGTTATCAATTATGCCAAGTGTCCTTGTACATAATTTCACCCCTGTTTTAATAATTTCATAGACTATTAATTCATTCCCGTGTCCGGTTAAATAAACGATTATTCGTACATATAAATATCCCGCCCATCGTGTCCGATCGAGTGTATATGGTTATTTATAGGGACGTCCAATTGTAAATATTTATATTAAAATTAACAAACTATCATTTAGTTAAACAAATATAAAGCCCATTAATAGCCCATATTCTAATTTCCACAAGTGTTGTTCTTTTGTCCAAACCCCAATTATGGTACAAAACCCAATTACCCAATTTTAGTAATTAGCCCAACATCACGATTACTTCGGATTAAATAAGCATAATAATAACTTAGCTACGAGTCATTAAATTAAAAAGGTTGAACATAACTTACAATGATTAAAAATAGCGTAGCGTTACACGGACAGAATTTTGACTTACACCCTTACAACATTCGCTAACATACCCTTATTATTAGAAATTAAAATTAAAATTAAAATTATAATATATATATATATATATATATATATATATATATATATATATATATATATATATATATATATATATATATATATATATATATATATATATATATATATATAATACGTTTGATAGAGAGAAAGAAAGATGGATATTGATGAACCAAACACTCGTTTTTATAGGGCATGTGGGCTGGAAAAGGTGCTTATGCGATCGCATGAGCTTTACCCTTCAGGCTCATGCGATCGCATGGCCAGCTGGGGAGGCTCAAAAGTCTACAAAAACGTGGGCTGCTTATTTATTTATTTATTATATAATATAATATATAATTAAATTTAATTATATATATTATATTATATTCTTGTACTCCGTTGACTTGTAATTTTTAGTCCGTTGCGTCGAGCGTTGAGAGTTGACTCTGGTCCCGGTTCCGGATTTTTGAACGTCCTTGCGTATAATTTAATATCTTGTACTTTGCGTTTTGAATCTTGTACTCTTGTAATTTCGAGACGTTTCTTATCAATAATTGGAACCTCTTTAATTGTATTTTGTATTTTTGAGCTTTTTGGTCGTTTGCGTCTTCAATTCGTCGAATCTGTCTTTTGTCTTTACCTTTTATTATTTAAACGAATATCACTTGTAAATAGAATAATTGCAACTAAAAGCTTGTCTTTCTTGAGGAATAATGCTATGAAATATATGTTCGGTTTTAGCATTATCAAAAATTACCACACTTGAGCGTTGCTTGTCCTCAAGCAATATAGTCTTGAAATACTAGAATCACTTCTTTATTCTTCACACTTTGTACATCAGTGATTTCTTTACGGCGGTATAAACAATGGTAGTAACGATGTGGTTTACAGTCCCACATGACTTATAAAAATTTAGATCCTTAAAGAAATAGGATCTTTATGAAAACATTTGATCTTTTAAAAATTTCATTCTAGCTTTTACCCTAGATAAGTTTTCCGGAAAAACCCTTCACCGGTGTTTGCAAATTCTTTTTGTGGGTTTGGTGGGTTTCATATTTGAAATTTTTAGCTCAAAACTTGTGGTTTTGTGTCACCCACTTGCTAACCTTGTATTGGGAAAGCAACATGTCCAGTATACTTGCTCCGAATATTACCTTTCGGTAAACTACCATCCGGTTGTAAAGGAAAGCGTTGAACAAGCAACTGTTAAGGCAATGTCCCCTGACATGCTTTTAATTATGGTCTTATAACATGTTGGATGCAATTACTATCCTTTGTAGGAGCAATAGTAAAGCTCACCCTTATAATTTTTTGGTCTGGCACAAGGTCCTGTCTTTGACCATGCTATGCAACCACCATTCTTACGGTTGACACCCGATTTGGTTCAGGTGACCTAATGAATTCCAGATGAATTCCTAGGATTTTACGTTCAATGGTAATGAACGCATTGAAAATGGGTTTTTAGAAAACGAATCGGTTTGTAATTTTGATCAAAATATTTTCTCGTTCAAGCTCGATTTTAGATATCATCGAATTCCATGAGTTTGTAATTCTCAATCTTTTAAGGTCAATATCTAGGATTGAGTAATATCAGTCTTAAAAGCTGATTTTTGATCTTTTAAGGAGATTATCCTTTCTGGGGATCTGATTCATTAGTCTTATCCCATTAATTTGCACGGAGATTATCTTTTAAGCAAGAAATTGGATTCCCCGGCAGCGGCGCCAAAAATACTTGATGTGCGCAGAGGTGTATATGAAATAGCTTATATTTTACTAGGAAAAACTATTAAATACGATACAATTTACACAAGATATTTATTTATTTATAGAATGGATATACCTAAACCTTGCTACAACACTTATAGGCAGTGTACCTAATCGTACAGTAGTGTAGTTTTTAGTAAGTCAGGTTCGTTCCACAGGGAATCTTTTAAACAAAGCTTAACGCTATATTAGTTTTATTTTATAAAAATACAAATATATATAAGTAATATTATTATTATAAAGGGGGTTTTTACCGTTTAATGACCGGTTTGTCAATTTTAAAACTTAGTCGCAGTTAAAACCTAATGTAAAATATTAAATAAATAAAAGACTTAATTTAAAGCGTAAAGTAAATAATGATAATGAAATTGCGATAAATAAAATTGCGATAAAATAAACTTGCGATAATTAAAAAGTACGATAATTAAAAGTGCAATTAAATACAATGACAATAAATAAAAGTGCGATAATTAAAAGTGCAATTAAATATAAAATAAAGGAAATTAAATATGAAATAAAATAATTATGCTTATTTAAACTTCCGTAATCATGATGTTTGACGTGTTGATTTTAGTTTTATGCCCATGGGTTAATTGTCCTTTGTCCTGGATTATTCAATATGTCCGTCTGGTTTTTGTCCATAACAGTCCATCAGTCATAAATATAAAGTGCGAGTATCCTCGTCAAATTATCCTTATACCCGAAGTTAAATATTCCAACTAATTGGGGACTTAAACTGTAACAAGGTTTTAATACTTTGTTTAATAATTACACCAGGTTATCGACTGCGTGTAACCCAAGGATTTAATACTTTGTTATCAATTATGCCAAGTGTCCTTGTACATAATTTCACCCCTATTTTAATAATTTCATAGACTATTAATTCATTCCCGTTTCCGGTTAAATGAACGATTATTCGTACATATAAATATCCCGCCCATCGTGTCTGATCGAGTGTATATGGTTATTTATAGGGACGTCCAATTGTAAATCTTTATATTAAAATTAACAAACTATCATTTAGTTAAACAAATATAAAGCCCATTAATAGCCCATAGTCTAATTTCCACAAGTGTCGTTCTTTTGTCCAAACCCCAATTATGGTACAAAACCCAATTACCCAATTTTAGTAATTAGCCCAACATCATGATTACTTCGGATTAAATAAGCCTAATAATAACTTAGCTACGAGACATTAAATTAAAAAGGTTGAACATAACTTACAATGATTAAAAATAGCGTAGCGTTACACGGACAGAATTTTGACTTACACCCTTACAACATTCGCTAACATACCCTTATTATTAGAAATTAAAATTAAAATTAAAATTAAAATTATAATATATATATATATATATATATATATATATATATATATATATATATATATATATATATATATATATATATATATATATATATATATATAATATGTTTGATAGAGAGAAAGAAAGATGGATATTGATGAACCAAACACTCGTTTTTATAGGGCATGTGGGCTGAAAAAGGTGCTCATGCGATCGCATGAGCTTTACCCTTCAGGCTCATGCGATCGCATGGCCAGCTGGGGAGGCTCAAAAGTTTACAAAAACGTGGGCTGCTTATTTATTTATTATATAATATAATATATAATTAAATTTAATTATATTTATATATTATATTATATTCTTGTACTCCGTTGACTTTTAATTTTTAGTCCGTTGCGTCGAGCGTTGAGAGTTGACTCTGGTCCCGGTTCCAGATTTTCGAACGTCCTTGCGTATAATTTAATATCTTGTACTTTACATTTTGAATCTTGTACTCTTGTAATTTCGAGACGTTTCTTATCAATAATTGGAACCTCTTTGATTGTATTTTGTATTTTTGAGCTTTTTGGTCATTTGCGTCTTCAATTCGTCGAATCTGTCTTTTGTCTTTACCTTTTATTATTTAAACGAATATCACTTGTAAATAGAACAATTGCAACTAAAAGCTTGTCTTTCTTGAGGAATAATGCTATTAAATATATGTTCGTTTTTAGCATTATCAAATATTCCCACACTTGAGCGTTGCTTGTCCTCAAGCAATATAGTCTTGAAATACTAGAATCACTTCTTTATTCTTCACACTTTGTACATAAGTGATTTCTTTACGGCGGCATAAACAATGGTAGTAACGATGTGGTTTACAGTCCCACATGACTTATAAAAATTTTGATCCTTAAAGAAATAGGATCTTTATGAAAACATTTGATCTTTTGAAAATTTCATTCTAGCTTTTACCCTAGATAAGTTTTCCGAAATAACCCTTCACCGGTGTTTGCAAATTCTTTTTGTGGGTTTGGTGGGTTTCATATTTGAAATTTTTAGCTCAAAACTTGTGGTTTTGTGTCACCCACTTGCTAACCTTGTATTGGGAAAGCAACATGTCCAGTATACTTGCTCCGAATATTACCTTTCGGTAAAATCCCGTCCGGTTGTAAAGGAAAGCGTTGAACAAGCAACTGTTAAGGCAATGTCCCCTGACATGCTTTTAATTATGGTCTTATAACATGTCGGATGCAATTACTATCCTTTGTAGGAGCAATAGTAAAGCTCACCCTTATAATTTTTTGGTCTGACACAAGGTCCTGTCTTTGACCATGCTATGCAACCACCGTTCTTACAGTTGACACCCGATTTGGTTCAGGTGACCTAATGAATTCCAGGTGAATTCCTAGGATTTTACGTTCAATGGTAATGAACGCATTGAAAATGGGTTTTCAGAAAATGAATCGGTTTGTAATTTTGATCAAAATATTTTCTCGTTCAAGCTCGAGTTTAGATATCATCGAATTCCATGAGTTTGTAATTCTCAATCTTTTAAGGTCAATCTCTAGGATTGAGTAATATCAGTCTTAAAAGCTGATTTTTGATCTTTTAAGGAGATTATCCTTTCTGGGGATCTGATTCATTAGTCTTATCCAGCTAATTTGCACGGAGATTATCTTTTAAGCAAGAAATTGGATTCCCCGGCAGCGGCGCCAAAAATACTTGATGTGCGCAGAGGTGTATATGAAATAGCTTATATTTTACTAGGAAAAACTATTAAATACGATACAATTTTACACAAGATATTTATTTATTTATAGAATGGATATACCTAAACCTTGCTACAACACTTATAGGCAGTGTACCTAATCGTACAGTAGTGTAGTTTTTAGTAAGTCCGGTTCGTTCCACAGGGAATCTTTTAAACAAAGCTTAACGCTATATTAGTTTTATTTTATAAAAATACAAATATATATAAGTAATATTATTATTATAAATGGGGGTTTTTACCGTTTAATGACCGGTTTGTCGATTTTAAAACTTAGCCACAGTTAAAACCTAATGTAAAATATTAAATAAATAAAAGACTTAATTTAAAGCGTAAAGTAAATAACGATAATGAAATTGCGATAAATAAAATTGCGATAAAATAAACTTGCGATAATTAAAAAGTACGATAATTAAAAGTGCAATTAAATACAATGACAATAAATAGAAGTGCAATAATTAAAAGTGCAATTAAATATAAAATAAAGGAAATTAAATATGAAATAAAATAATTATGCTTATTTAAACTTCCGTAATCATGATGTTTGACGTGTTGATTTTAGTTTTATGCCCATGGGTTAATTGTCCTTTGTCCTGGATTATTCAATATGCCCGTCTGGTTTTTGTCCATAACAGTCCATCAGTCATAAATATAAAGTGCGAGTATCCTCGTCAAATTATCCTTATACCCGAAGTTAAATATTCCAACTAATTGGGGACTTAAACTGTAACAAGGTTTTAAGACTTTGTTTAATAATTACACCAGGTTATCGACTGCGTGTAACCCAAGGATTTAATACTTTGTTATCAATTATGCCAAGTGTCCTTGTACATAATTTCACCCCTGTTTTAATAATTTCATAGACTATTAATTCATTCCCGTGTCCGGTTAAATGAACGATTATTCGTACATATAAATATCCCGCCCATCGTGTCCGATCGAGTGTATATGGTTATTTATAGGGACGTCCAATTGTAAATCTTTATATTAAAATTAACAAACTATCATTTAGTTAAACAAATATAAAGCCCATTAATAGCCCATAGTCTAATTTTCACAAGTGTCGTTCTTTTGTCCAAACCCCAATTATGGTACAAAACCCAATTACCCAATTTTAGTAATTAGCCCAACATCATGATTACTTCGGATTAAATAAGCATAATAATAACTTAGCTACGAGACATTAAATTAAAAAGGTTGAACATAACTTACAATGATTAAAAATAGCGTAGCGTTACACGGACAGAATTTCGACTTACACCCTTACAACATTCGCTAACATATCCTTATTATTAGAAATTAAAATTAAAATTAAAATTAAAATTAAAATTAAAATTATAATATATATATATATATATATATATATATATATATATATATATATATATATATATATATATATATATATATATATATATATATAATACGTTTGATAGAGAGAAAGAAAGATGGATATTGATGAACCAAACACTCGTTTTTATAGGGCATGTGGGCTGGAAAATGTGCTCATGCGATCGCATGAGCTTTACCCTTCAGGCTCATGCGATCGCATGGCCAGCTGGGGAGGCTCAAAAGTCTACAAAAACGTGGGCTGCTTATTATTTATTATATAATATAATATATAATTAAAGTTAATTATATATATATATTATATTATATTCTTGTACTCCGTTGACTTGTAATTTTTAGTCCGTTGCGTCGAGCGTTGAGAGTTGACTCTGGTCCCGGTTCCGAATTTTCGAACATCCTTGCGTATAATTTAATATCTTGTACTTTGCGTTTTGAATCTTGTACTCTTGTAATTTCGAGACGTTTCTTATCAATAATTGGAACCTCTTTGATTATATTTTGTATTTTTGAGCTTTTTGGTCGTTTGCGTCTTCAATTCGTCGAATCTGTCTTTTGTCTTTACCTTTTATTATTTAAACGAATATCACTTGTAAATAGAACAATTGCAACTAAAAGCTTGTCTTTCTTGAGGAATAATGCTATGAAATATATGTTCGTTTTTAGCATTATCAAACACGAAACAAGATATCCGACTCATGATCTTGAGTTGGCGGCGGTTGTTCATGCGTTGAAAATTTGGCGCCGTTACTTGTATGGTGTCAAGTGTACGATTTATTCGGATCACAAGAGTTTGAAACACCTTTTCAATCAATGAGATTTGAATTATCGTCAACGTAGATGGATGGATGTGGTGAAAGATTACGATTGCGAGATACTTTATCATCCGGGCAAGGCGAATGTGGTCGCGGATGCGTTAAGTCGAAAGAGTCACCACCCGGCATTACGATTGGGATTGTTACGTGTGATTATTACTAACAATTTTCTTGAAAAACTTGGTGTGATTCAAATTGAAGCTTACGTTCACAACAAGCATGCGGAACGAATTGTAGGGCAATCGGAATTCATTACTACGGGTTCGCGTGGTTTGTTGTCTTTTCAAGGAAGAGTGTGGGTGCCTAAGATGGGGGATTATCGACGAGTGCTACTTGATGAAGTACATAAGTCAAAGTATTCCGTTCATTCGGGCGCAACGAAAATGTATCTCGATTTGAGAAAGGATTATTGGTGGCCGGGTATGAAACGTGATGTTGTTAAGTATGTTGAGCAATGTGTCACGTGTTTGCAAGTTAAAGCCGAACACCAAAAGCCGTATGGTAAGTTACAACCGTTAGAAATCCCGAAGTGGAAATGGGAGTACATTACCAGGGATTTCATTACAAAGTTACCTAAAACGGCGAGAACCCAATTTGATTCGATTTGGACGATAGTTGATCGATTGACGAAAAGTGCCTTGTTTCTTCCCATTTGGGAAGCGATATCATTGGAGGCTTTGGCTAAGTTGTTTATCAAGGAGGTGATATCGAGACATGGGGTTCCTATATCTATTATTTCGGATCGAGATACCCGTTTTACATCTCGGTTTTAGGAAAAGTTTCATGAAGACATGGGCACACAATTGAGATTGAGCACGGCGTATCATCCTCAAACGGACGGTCAAACCAAACGTACGAATCAAACTTTGGAGGATATGTTACGGGCGTGTATTATTGACTTCGATGGTAGTTGGGACGATCCCTTACCTCTGGTGGAATTCTCGTACAATAATAGTTATCATACTAGTATCGGGATGCCACCTTACGAGATGCTTTATGGGTGGAGGTGTCGAACTCCGATTTGTTGGGGTGAAGTTGGTCAAAAAGAAATCGGGAGTACCAATTTGGTCTTAGAAACGAATAGCAAGATTGATATGATTTGGGATCATTTGAAAAAGGCGCAAGATAGACAAAAGTCGTATGCCGACAAGCGTAGACGAATGATCGAATTTCAAGAAGGTGACATGGTGATGCTTAAGGTTTCGCCATGGAAAGGTGTTATTCGGTTTCGAAAACGGAGAAAGTTAGCTCCTCGGTTTATTGGGTCATTTAAGGTTTTAGCTCGTGTTGGTGAAGTCGCTTATCGTTTGGAATTACCCGAAGAGCTTGCGGGGATCCATAATACATTTCATGTTTTCCATCTCCGCAAGTGTCTTGCGGATGATTCATCTTGGGTACCGTTAGACGAGATTGAGCTAAACAATAAGTTAGAATATATTAAGGAGCCGATTGGCGTACTTGATGAGAAGATCAAAAGGTTGAGAAATAAAGAGGTGAGAACTTTTAAAGTTCAATGGCGTCGTAATAAAGGTTCTGAGTTTACTTAGGAGCCCGAAGAATTCATGTTACTTTATCTTCCCTCTTGTCATGCGGCTTGGATCGTGAGGACGCGCTCCGATTCAAGTGGGGGAGAGTTGTAAGACCCTAATCTTCATTGTACAGTAGTGTAAATAGAGTACATAAAGTGTGGGAATGATTGTGCAGTTGAACAGAAGTCAGAAGCTGAGCTGGGCTTAGTGCGCTCAGCGCATACCTAAGAGTGCGCGTGGAGCACTCTCTACTGTATCCAGATTCAGCTCTTTTATTCAGATATTTTGATGAGTATTTTGGTAATTTCTCCTGTGGACTAGTTAAATGCAGTAGGTCAGTTTGTGGAGTATCATTCACTCCATTTTTAACAAACTTATCTTCTTCACTTTAATTTTAGAGAGAGAGTGTGATTTCTTGTGTGAGAAAGCTTAAATCCAAGAGGAAGAAGTTGTTTTCGGGCCAAGCGCGTGTGTTAAAGTTGTTCATCTAATCACTAGCTATGTTATGATTGTGGTGGTAAGCTCTAATTTTGATTTCCTTATATTAAATGATTTAAGGGTTAGGGTTTGGGATAGTGATGAACATAAAACCCATATTTGGCGAGTTTGGGTGTTCTTGGGTAAGATTGAGTCATGTAGACTCAATGGTAACTAACCTAGGGTTTCAAAGTGTTAATTGATGATTATGAGTCCAAATTGGTTAGTTAATTACTAGCACACCTAGTTAATTGGGAAATGGGTGTTAGTTGAGTTAGTGGATGACCCGAAATGGGTGTGTTGACTTTAAATTAGTCAAAGGGTTAATTATTGACCTAGTTGGGAAATATGGGTATGAAATACCCTAATTGTGTACTAGTTAGTGTTGTTGGACCTTAATCACTAGCTTTTAAATGATTAATGGTGGTCTTGACCCTTAAGGGCGGTTTTGGTGAAAATGGGGCATTTAATGCATTAAGTCATTAAATGCACATAAGTAAATTGTTGGCATTTAGTCCAACTAGTTTGTGTGTTAATGGAGTACTTATTATATTAGGTACTTTGCTTTGAAGCGATCGTCACCAAATTGTTAAGGTGAGTGGAGTAATTATACATGTATGTATATGGTGTATTTATTTATATGCTATGGTATGACCCACGGAGCTGAGAGTGCCATAGTGTGTGCGAGTGTACTATGATGTGAACTACGGAGCCGGTAGCATCATGGTGCATGTGTTGTGATGTGAACCACGGAGCCGGTAGCATCAAAGTGTGAACCACGGAGCCGGTAGCACTATAAAAATTAGGTGTGAACCTCGGAGCCGATAACACCGAAGTGTGAGCCACGGAGCCGGTAGCACTATAAAAGAGTATGACTCGAATGTGTAGTGACGTGAACCACGGAGCCGGTAGCATCATAACATTACATATGGTGTGAACCACGGAGTCGGTAGCACCATGACGCGTGTATGGTTAACCATATAGCTTGTGTATGTGTTGTTGTATAGCATAATATATTATTTTGGTGAATATGCTATTGATTATGCTAGTTGCGGTATTTGGAGGTTATTAGCTTATACTCGGAGCTTGTATGCTAATTGTTATTACTAGCGGGTGTTACGGTGTATGTAAGTGTATGCAAGTAGGTATATTATATATGTATATGTATAATTATTGCATTCACTAAGCTTTGCTTACCCTCTCGTTGTTTACCTTTTTATAGGATCGGGCGTTGACAAGGGTAAGGGCGTACGGTTGGATTAGAGATTTCCCGCTTGTTTGTTGGGGGACGCTTTTGGATGTTATAGCTTTTGGAGTTTGACCGAGACTTGGGTAGTTTAACCCCCAAACACCATGCTCATAGTGTCGTTTGGAAATTAAACTAATGTGTTCGAAACTCATGATTTGTACGAAACTCGTAAAACGGCCGATGTGGGCCCCGTTCTGTAAAACTCATTTTATTATTGAATCGTGTGAGTTTTAACTATTATATCATGTTGTGAAAAGCATTTCGTCTAAATATATCGGGAAGTGGGAGATCTTTATTTGAAAAATTGCAAAACCGGACAGAACTGAAAACTGACCTGTACGAGCCGCGCACCCTAAGGTGGTGCGCGTGGCGCACTCCACTGTTATAAAAAAAAAATTTTCTTTCGCGCATTCGGTTGGTTACTGGTTTGGGTCGTTACATTATGGTCACTTAAAACATGAAGATCTAAGCTTCTAGCTTAAAGATCCATGACAAACTTGTTATTATTTTAAAAATGGAAGAAAGATGCAATCTTTAGCACCTTAGTTGCAAAAGGTTGTAGCTTTCATCTACTTGAACATAAAGCTTGAGTCTTTATCATCTAAATGTGATAAAGAAGCAAACTTGAACATAAAGCTCAAGTCTTTATCATCAAAATGTGATAAAGAAGCAAACTTGAACATAAAGCTTTAGTCTTTATCATCTACATGTGATAAAGGATCAAACTTAAACATAAAGCTTGAGTCTTTATCATCTAAATATGATAAAGGTGCAATCTTTGTAAACTTAGAAGCTTGAAACACTAAGAAGGTTGAAGCTTTTCTACTCTGATATGCCCAAATCGGACGGTTTATTTATGCGGTGTCGTTAGGTCGCAAAACGTCAATTCAGGATATCAACAGAAGAAGTTGATTGTTTAATTTATATATGCTGGGCCTAAATCTATTATTCCTTCCTATGGGTTAGCAAGGGAAAATATGACCTAGGGTCATTCCTTGAGCTGTCGAATTTGAAGCGGAGCTTATTCAGATAATTCAGTAATTAAGATGGGTTTGTACACAATTTAGTATCCAAGACTAGTGGCCAGGTACACCTTGTGTGGAGAGGCAGGATCCTTTTGGTCCCAATAAATTGGCGACTGTTCGGAAAATCCAACAACCAAGTCCAACCGGTTTATTCTAGACACCACTTTTATCCGGAATATCAAATTGTGTAAAGGAAATAGTTAGGTTGATTTGATTTATAATTGTATTTAAAATATTAAAGCAATATAATTAAAATAAGCTAGCTAGCATGCAACATCTAATGATAGAGAAGACGTGGTTCACCATGATTTAAGATAACGTAGTGTCGGGATGATTATGAGACACTCTTTGGATAGATATACCTCGGTGTGAACACTAGATTCTCTACTAAGCAGTTTCCCAATTAGCATGTCACGAGGAACTAGGCTTTGAAGATTCTAAACGGATGGACTATGCTCAACCCCCGACGCTTTATCCAGTTTAAGGATATAAGCGGCCCATCTTGGATGCAATGCATACCTTGGGCGCACGAATAAAGTAGCATAGCCTTATATATAGAATATCCAACCTTTCTTAACACCTTAGTGTATCACCCAAGTGAGTGGTTATGATTGTATTTCGAATTCCTTTCTGTCAATGGTTTGGTAAAATCTAAGGGTTTGTAGACAAATTAGAACCTCTGATGGTTCTCAGTCATCCTTAAAGATTTATAAGCTTAGTTTGTAATGTAGTTCGTTAAATTCCCATTTATGATTTAAACCAGCCCTTACTTAAATCTACCCAATAAATCCCTTAGTTATCCACCATGTACTAGAATGATAGTGGTTCCATAGCTTCTAACCTTGACCATGCTCAAGTGGTCCTATAGTACATCGACACTGTACTCTACTATTGCAACAGTATTTCCTCGAGTCTTATACTCTTGACCAATGTCTTGATCTGGTCCTACAGTAATTCCCCATGTACTTTATAGAATTTCCAATGAGTTCATACCTTGACCAATGTATAAACACAGATAATTAATTACCCATATAATGTCGACTTTATAAAAGGTTTTAATCACGTTTATTGGTGGAAGGACGATAATAACAAGGTTTAATATCATAGACAGAAAGCAAGTACGAAACAATAATCATCCCTAACTAATATTATTAAATCATGGCAAACAATCAAGCAATTACTCACACATCATGGCAACAAGCATTTCTAATATTAATAAATCATAAACATCGAATACGAATATTATAATAAATTAATAAAAGAAAGGATAGATGTTACCGAATAATGTCGGCAGAATAACACTTGTATTTCTTCATAATATCCATAGCGTTACAATGGTTGATAGCTTCTACTACTAACTACATACTATTCTCTTATTGATCACTAGAGAGCGACAATAGAGAGATAATTATTTTCCTAATCTCTGTACTTTTCTCTCTCTAGAATTTAGAGAGAGAAATTAGAGAGAGAACTAATCTCCTATAAATCACTAGAGAGCGACTATAGAGAGATATTTAGAGAGAAGTGACAAAGGTGTGTGTTGAAATGGTGGGATGAAGTCCCCATTTATAGGAAATGCATGGTGGCAAAATTGTAATTAAATTGCTGAAAAACCCCTGGCAAGGGGTTTGGAAGGGGGTTTGCATAGGGGGTATGTCTAAACCCCTGGCAGGGGGTATGTCTAAACCCCTGGCAAATAGGATTTTTGTTAGAAAATTGCTGGCAAATGGCTGGCAGACTGTTTGGCAGGCCGTTTGCCAGGCCCGTTTCCAAGGGCAAGCCGTTTTGTGTGCCCGTTTACCAAGGCCGTATGGAAAGCTGTTTTTCATACTGGCAGGCCGTTTGGCAGGCCGTTTGGCCTGCCTGTTCCCTGGATCGTAACTTGATTTCTTGTCTTTCACCGTTTTCGTTCTAGAATCTTCGTTTTAGCTCCGATTCTCTTGATTCTTTTTACATCATCTTCGTAATTACTTTATCTACAAATTTAACCAAAAAAGCAATTATTTTGCCGACAAAGTTTTGAACTTTATGCTTTTAGGACTCAATATCGAGGGTAAAAACGTGACTTTTTAGCCGATATCAAATATCCCACACTTAGACTTTCCTTATACTCAAGCAAACCTTTCTTTTATTTTAAGTTCAAAGATGCTTCTGAGGTTTCCATTCTATTATTCAAGTGGCTTGTTATTTATTATAAGAGCAAGATCGGACAAACCGTCTTCTAAAAGGGTAGAAACTATCTCTGTAAGCATGAGCGGAGGTTACATGACTTTGACTTCCTTACACGGGTCACTCAAATCACTCAAGTGTTTGGGGTTCCCTATCAGTCTATGAAATGAATTCGCTCATAGACAGTCATGCTGCAAGTATTGTCATAGGCTTGACCAAGAATCAAATCTCCACCGGTTAGACAAGGACGACACTGATCTTCTCCCTAATCATTCTTTCAAGAGGAAGAGCGGGTTTAAAGGTTGGTTTGCGGAGAAAAGTGAAAGTTTTGATATGGCGAAAAAGGTGATTTCGAATTATTGAAATTTAGAGAGATTCGATAGATTTCGGTTTTATGAGGATATACTTTTTCTAAGAAAGATGGTACTCTATTTATTTGTTGAAGAGTTCCTTTAGAGGGTGCTGATTTTCAGCGAAGACTTTGCTTCTTTTCTGCAATCCTCCTAGATCACAATCTTCATTTTCTTGGGGGATCTATGCTTTTATTTGAAGACTTTTCTCTTCTTTATTTTTGAGCCTTTGCTCAACTATTTTTTTTTGATTACCCTATCTTCATAACTTTGTCTATTCTTCTTGTGCCTAGAGAGAAAGGTATTTCACCAGAAATAGGTCTTTTTATGACCTTCTAAAACAATCTGGAATTTCGAAATTTTTCGACAAGTGTTTGAAGTAAACTTGGTCAATCTATCTCTTTCTAGATTTTGGAAATGAGAAAAGAAAGAGGGTGGAAAGGGTAACGTATTTGATAGTGAATTTGGGGTGAGTATTTTCTGATTCATCAACTCTTTGGCGCGAGTTGGTCGGTTTAAATGCGTGGAGTGAAAACAGAAACGGATGGTTTTTGTCTTCTCTATTCAGAATGATTTTGGAAGCAGTATCGTACCTACACCACGTATGGCGCTTACTAACCATTAGCCTCGAAATGTATCTCAAGGTCAAGTTCTAACTCTAAATGCTAACATCGGCACTCTCAACGAAAAAGATAGTGAAGCATTAAAAATGAATGCTTATTGGGTCATTTTTGGGGTGCCTCACAACAATTATATTGGGTTGATAATGCCTGGTCATGCAATGCTCTTTTAGAGAATCGGTTCATCCTTAAGAAGATTTATGTCCTCATTTTTCTTAATTTTAGAACAAACACGCTTGATTTTCGAAAGTACTTTTTCAGAAAGTATCACTTAGCCAAAATTTCTGAAAAATTTACTTTGAGGACAAAGAATCTAAATAGTAGGTATACTCGAAAAGCTTAGTAAAATTTTAGGTTAAGAACATTTTCCGAGCATCCCATAGCTAATTACGGTGTACTACACCGCTATCCCACACTTAGAGGAACATTGTCCCTAATGTTCATTCTTGAATTTTAGGGAGCTAAAATCCCACACTTAGTGATAAGCTTAGGATAGTGTGTAGTTTAAGGATATAATGAAGCAACAAAAACGAGGAGAAATAAACGAATTACTCCCCTTGGGTGCGGTTGTGAGCTGAGTATCTGAAGGTAGACGGAGCCAGAAACATCTTTCGCTGGATTCGAATCGATCTTCTTGAAGTGTACTCGAGCTCATTAGGGTGTTCTCATCCTCCAAACAACATCCACCAATACTTGCAATGAAATAATCAACGGTTTCCTTATCGTTTCATCATTATTCAAAGAGTATCCATCACAGGCATCAATAACTGTCTATTACTAGTAAAAATGGAAAGGATCAAACCTAGACAGGTGATTAAGCTTTAGGCCATAGACTCACTGATTTACGGTTGTGATGAAAAAGTTATTTGAAAACTTGAGGGTTTCAAAATTAGGTTTTTGAAAATTCAACAAATCAGTGTATGACTAAAAAGCTTAATCCCACACTTAAAGTGTTGTCTGCTTTAAATTTTAAGACTTTTGAAATAATGTAGCAATTAATTCATTTAAGCCCAAGTGAAATGTGAAATGTCCCGTTCTTATTGATTAAAAACGTTCCATATTAATTGATTTCGTTGCGAGGTTTTGACCTCTATATGAGACGTTTTTCAAAGACTGCATTCATTTTAAAACAAACCATAACCTTTATTTCATCAATAAAGGTTTAAAAAGCTTTACGTAGATTATCAAATAATGATAATCTAAAATATCCTGTTTACACACGACCATTACATAATGGTTTACAATACAAATATGTTACAACAAAATAAGTTTCTTGAATGCAGTTTTTACACAATATCATACAAGCATGGACTCCAAATCTCGTCCTTATTTAAGTATGCGACAGCGGAAGCTCTTAATAATCACCTGAGAATAAACATGCTTAAAACATCAACAAAAATGTTGGTGAGTTATAGGTTTAACCTATATATATCAAATCATAATAATAGACCACAAGATTTCATATTTCAATATACATCCCATACATAGAGATAAAAATCATTCATATGGTGAACACCTGGTAACCGACATTAACAAGATGCATATATAAGAATATCCCCATCATTCCGGGACACCCTTCGGATATGATATAAATTTCGAAGTACTAAAGCATCCGGTTCTTTGGATGGGGTTTGTTAGGCCCAATAGATCTATCTTTAGGATTCGCGTCAATTAGGGTGTCTGTTCCCTAATTCTTAGATTACCAGACTTAATAAAAAGGGGCATATTCGATTTCGATAATTCAACCATAGAATGTAGTTTCACGTACTTGTGTCTATTTTGTAAATCATTTATAAAACCTGCATGTATATTCTCATCCCAAAAATATTAGATTTTAAAAGTGGGACTATAACTCACTTTCACAGATTTTTACTTCGTCGGGAAGTAAGACTTGGCCACTGGTTGATTCACGAACCTATAACAATATATACATATATAACAAAGTATGTTCAAAATATATTTACAACACTTTTAATATATTTTGATGTTTTAAGTTTATTAAGTCAGCTGTCCTCGTTAGTAACCTACAACTAGTTGTCCACAGTTAGATGTACAGAAATAAATCGATAAATATTATCTTGAATCAATCCACAACCCAGTGTATACGTATCTCAGTATTGATCACAACTCAAACTATATATATTTTGGAATCAACCTCAACCCTGTATAGCTAACTCCAACATTCACATATAGAGTGTCTATGGTTGTTCCGAAATATATATAGATGTGTCGACATGATAGGTCGAAACATTGTATACGTGTCTATGGTATCTCAAGATTACATAATATACAATACAAGTTGATTAAGTTATGGTTGGAATAGATTTGTTACCAATTTTCACGTAGCTACAATGAGAAAAATTATCCAATCTTGTTTTACCCATAACTTCTTCATTTTAAATCCGTTTTGAGTGAATCAAATTGCTATGGTTTTATATTGAACTCTATTTTATGAATCTAAATAGAAAAAGTATAGGTTTATAGTCGGAAAAATAAGTTACAAGTCGTTTTTGTAAAGGTAGTCATTTCAGTCGAAAGAACGACGTCTAGATGACCATTTTAGAAAACATACTTCCACTTTGAGTTTAACCATAATTTTTGGATATAGTTTCATGTTTATAATAACAATCATTTTCTCAGAATAACAACTTTTAAATCAAAGTTTATCATAGTTTTTAATTAACTAACCCAAAACAGCCCGCGGTGTTACTACGACGGCGTAAATCCGGTTTTACGGTGTTTTTCGTGTTTCCAGGTTTTAAATCATTAAGTTAGCATATCATATAGATATAGAACATGTGTTTAGTTGATTTTAAAAGTCAAGTTAGAAGGATTAACTTTTGTTTGCGAACACGTTTAGAATTAACTAAACTATGTTCTAGTGATTACAAGTTTAAACCTTCGAATAAGATAGCTTTATATGTATGAATCGAATGATGTTATGAACATCATTACTACCTTAAGTTCCTTGGATAAACCTACTGGAAAAGAGAAAAATGGATCTAGCTTCAATGGATCCTTGGATGGCTCGAAGTTCTTGAAGCAGAATCATGACACGAAAACAAGTTCAAGTAAGATCATCACTTGAAATAGATTGTTATAGTTATAGAAATTGAACCAAAGTTTGAATATGATTATTACCTTGTATTAGAATGATAACCTACTGTAAGAAACAAAGATTTCTTGAGGTTGGATGATCACCTTACAAGATTGGAAGTGAGCTAGCAAACTTGAAAGTATTCTTGATTTTATGTAACTAGAACTTGTAGAATATATGAAGAACACTTAGAACTTGAAGATAGAACTTGAGAGAGATCAATTAGATGAAGAAAATTGAAGAATGTAAGTGTTTGTAGGTGTTTTTGGTCGTTGGTGTATGGATTAGATATAAAGGATATGTAATTTTATTTTCATGTAAATAAGTCATGAATGATTACTCATATTTTTGTAATTTTATAAGATATTTCTTGCTAGTTGCCAAATGATGGTTCCCACATGTGTTAGGTGACTCACATGGGCTGCTAAGAGCTGATCATTGGAGTGTATATACCAATAGTACATACATCTAAAAGCTGTGTATTGTACGAGTACGAATACGGGTGCATACGAGTAGAATTGTTGATGAAACTGAACGAGGATGTAATTGTAAGCATTTTTGTTAAGTAGAAGTATTTTGATAAGTGTATTGAAGTCTTCCAAAAGTGTATAAATACATATTAAAACACTACATGTATATACATTTTAACTGATTCGTTAAGTCATCGTTAGTCGTTACATGTAAGTGTTGTTTTGAAACCTTTAGGTTAACGATCTTGTTAAATGTTGTTAACCCAATGTTTATAATATCAAATGAGATTTTAAATTATTATATTATCATGATATTATCATGTATGAATATCTCTTAATATGATATATATACATTAAACGTCTTTACAACGATAATCGTTACATATATGTCTCGTTTAAAAATCATTAAGTTAGTAGTCTTGTTTTTACATATGTAGTTCATTGTTAATATACTTAATGATATGTTTACTTATCATAGTATCATGTTAACTATATATATATATATCCATATATATGTCATCATATAGTTTTTACAAGTTTTAACGTTCGTGAATCACCGGTCAACTTGGGTGGTCAATTGTCTATATGAAACATATTTCAATTAATCAAGTCTTAACAAGTTTGATTGCTTAACATGTTGGAAACATTTAATCATGTAAATATCAATCTCAATTAATATATATAAACATGGAAAAGTTCGGGTCACTACAGTACCTACCCGTTAAATAAATTTCGTCCCGAAATTTTAAGCTGTTGAAGGTGTTGACGAATCTTCTGGAAATAGATGCGGGTATTTCTTCTTCATCTGATCTTCACGCTCCCAGGTGAACTCGGGTCCTCTATGAGCATTCCATCGAACCTTAACAATTGGTATCTTGTTTTGCTTAAGTCTTTTAACCTCACGATCCATTATTTCGACGGGTTCTTCGATGAATTGAAGTTTTTCGTTGATTTGCATTTCATCTAACGGAATAGTGAGATCTTCTTTAGCAAAACATTTCTTCAAATTCGAGACGTGGAAAGTGTTATGTACAGCCCCGAGTTGTTGAGGTAACTCTAGTCGGTAAGCTACTGGTCCGACACGATCAATAATCTTGAATGGTCCAATATACCTTGGATTTAATTTCCCTCGTTTACCAAATCGAACAACGCCTTTCCAAGGTGCAACTTTAAGCATGACCATCTCTCCAATTTCAAATTCTATATCTTTTCTTTTAATGTCAGCGTAGCTCTTTTGTCGACTTTGGGCAGTTTTCAACCGTTGTTGAATTTGGATGATCTTCTCGGTAGTTTCTTGTATAATCTCCGGACCCGTAATCTGTCTATCCCCCACTTCACTCCAACAAATCGGAGACCTGCACTTTCTACCATAAAGTGCTTCAAACGGCGCCATCTCAATGCTTGAATGGTAGCTGTTGTTGTAGGAAAATTCTGCTAACGGTAGATGTCGATCCCAACTGTTTCCGAAATCAATAACACATGCTCGTAGCATGTCTTCAAGCGTTTGTATCGTCCTTTCGCTCTGCCCATCAGTTTGTGGATGATAGGCAGTACTCATGTCTAGACGAGTTCCTAATGCTTGCTGTAATGTCTGCCAGAATCTTGAAATAAATCTGCCATCCCTATCAGAGATAATAGAGATTGGTATTCCATGTCTGGAGACGACTTCCTTCAAATACAGTCGTGCTAACTTCTCCATCTTGTCATCTTCTCTTATTGGCAGGAAGTGTGCTGATTTGGTGAGACGATCAACTATTACCCAAATAGTATCAAAACCACTTGCAGTCCTTGGCAATTTAGTGATGAAATCCATGGTAATGTTTTCCCATTTCCATTCTGGGATTTCGGGTTGTTGAAGTAGACCTGATGGTTTTTGATGCTCAGCTTTGACCTTAGAACACGTCAAACATTCTCCTACGTATTTAGCAACATCGGCTTTCATACCCGGCCACCAAAAATGTTTCTTGAGATCCTTGTACATCTTCCCCGTTCCAGGATGTATTGAGTATCTGGTTTTATGAGCTTCTCTAAGTACCATTTCTCTCATATCTCCAAATTTTGGTACCCAAATCCTTTCAGCCCTATACCGGGTTCCGTCTTCCTGAATATTAAGATGCTTCTCCGATCCTTTGGGTATTTCATCCTTTAAATTTCCCTCTTTTAAAACTCCTTGTTGCGCCTCCTTTATTTGAGTAGTAAGGTTATTATGAATCATTATATTCATAGATTTTACTCGAATGGGTTCTCTGTCCTTCCTGCTCAAGGCATCGGCTACCACATTTGCCTTCCCCGGGTGGTAACGAATCTCAAAGTCGTAATCATTCAATAATTCAATCCACCTACGCTGCCTCATATTCAGTTGTTTCTGATTAAATATGTGTTGAAGACTTTTGTGGTCGGTATATATAATACTTTTGACCCCATATAAGTAGTGCCTCCAAGTCTTTAATGCAAAAACAACCGCGCCTAATTCCAAATCATGCGTCGTATAATTTTGTTCGTGAATCTTCAATTGTCTAGACGCATAAGCAATCACCTTCGTTCGTTGCATTAATACACAACCGAGACCTTGCTTTGATGCGTCACAATAAATCACAAAATCATCATTCCCTTCAGGCAATGACAATATAGGTGCCGTAGTTAGCTTTTTCTTCAATAACTGAAACACTTTCTCTTGTTCATCATTCCATTCAAATTTCTTCCCTTTATGCGTTAATGCAGTCAAGGGTTTTGCTATTCTGGAAAAGTCTTGGATGAACCTTCTGTAGTAACCAGCTAGTCCTAAAAACTGGCGTATGTGTTTCGGAGTTTTCGGGGTTTCCCACTTTTCAATAGTTTCTATCTTTACCGGATCCACCTTAATACCTTCTTTGTTCACTATGTGACCGAGGAATTGAACTTCTTCCAACCAAAATGCACACTTTGAAAACTTAGCGTACAATTCTTCCTTCCTCAATACTTCTAACACCTTTCTCAAATGTTCACCGTGTTCTTGGTCATTCTTTGAGTAAATAAGTATGTCATCAATGAAAACGATGACAAACTTGTCAAGGTATGGTCCACACACTCGGTTCATAAGGTCCATGAACACAGCTGGTGCATTAGTTAAACCAAACGGCATGACCATAAACTCGTAATGACCCTAACGTGTTCTGAAAGCAGTCTTTGGAATATCATCTTCTTTCACCCGCATTTGATGATACCCGGAACGTAAGTCAATCTTTGAATAAACAGACGAGCCTTGTAGTTGATCAAATAAGTCGTCGATTCTCGGTAGTGGGTAGCGGTTCTTGATGGTAAGTTTGTTCAACTCTCGGTAGTCGATACACAACCTGAATGTACCATCTTTCTTCTTGACAAACAAAACAGGAGCTCCCCACGGTGATGTGCTTGGTCGAATGAAACCACGCTCTAAAAGTTCTTGTAATTGGCTTTGCAGTTCTTTCATCTCGCTGGGTGCTAGTCTGTAAGGAGCACGAGCTATTGGTGCAGCTCCTGGTACAAGATCTATTTGAAATTCAACGGATCGATGTGGGGGTAATCCCGGTAATTCTTTCGGAAATACATCAGGAAATTCTTTTGCAATGGGAACATCATTGATGCTCTTTTCTTCAGTTTGTACTTTCTCGACGTGTGCTAGAACAGCATAGCAACCTTTTCTTATTAGTTTTTGTGCCTTCAAATTACTAATAAGATGTAGCTTCGTGTTGCCCTTTTCTCCGTACACCATTAAGGGTTTTCCTTTTTCTCGTATAATGCGAATTGCATTTTTGTAACAAACGATCTCCGCTTTCACTTCTTTCAACCAGTCCATACCGATTATCACATCAAAACTCCCTAACTCTACTGGTATCAAATCAATCTTAAATGTTTCGCTAACCAGTTTAATTTCTCGATTCCGACATATATTATCTGCTGAAATTAATTTACCATTTGCTAATTCGAGTAAAAATTTACTATCCAAAGGCGTCAATGGACAACTTAATTTAGCACAAAAATCTCTACTCATATAGCTTCTATCCGCACCCGAATCAAATAAAACGTAAGCAGATTTATTGTCAATAAGAAACGTACCCGTAACAAGCTCCGGGTCTTCCTGTGCCTCTGCCGCATTAATATTGAAAACTCTTCCACGGCCTTGTCCATTCGTGTTCTCCTGGTTCGGGCAATTTCTAATAATGTGGCCTGGTTTTCCACATTTATAACAAACTACATTGGCATAACTTGCTCCGACACTACTTGCTCCGCCATTACTCGTTCCGACACCATTTGTTCCTTTCGTTCTATTAACCCCTGGTCCGTAGACCTCACACTTCGCCGCGCTATGACCATTTCTTTTACACTTGTTGCAAAATTTGGTGCAGAACCCCGAGTGATACTTTTCACACCTTTGGCATAGCGGCTTCTGATTGTTGTTGTTGTTGCGGTTATTATTGTTGTTAAGATGATTGTTGTGGTTGCTGTTGTTGTTGTTGTTGTTGTTGTTGTTGTTGTTGGGCCGTTTGTTGTAGTTGCGATTGATGTTGCGATTGTTAGGATAGTTGTTGCGATTATTGTTATAATTGCTGTTGTTGTTGTATTGGTGATTCTTATCACCGTTTTCCTCCCACTTTCTTTTGACTTGCTTCACATTGGCCTCTTCAGCAGTCTGTTCTTTAATTCTTTCTTCAATTTGGTTCACGAGTTTGTGAGCCATTCTACACGCCTGTTGTATAGAGGCGGGCTCATGTGAACTTATATCTTCTTGGATTCTTTCCGGTAATCCTTTCACAAACGCGTCGATCTTCTCTTCCTCATCTTCGAATGCTCCCGGACACAATAGGCACAATTCTGTGAATCGTCTTTCGTACGTGGTAATATCAAATCCTTGGGTTCGTAACCCTCTAAGTTCTGTCTTGAGCTTATTGACCTCGGTTCTGGGACGGTACTTCTCGTTCATCAAGTGCTTGAATGCTGACCACGGTAGTGCGTACGCATCGTCTTGTCCCACTTGCTCTAGATAGGTATTCCACCATGTTAACGCAGAACCTGTGAAGGTATGCGTAGCGTACTTCACTTTGTCCTCTTCAGTACACTTACTTATGGCAAACACCGATTCGACCTTCTCGGTCCACCGTTTCAATCCGATCGGTCCTTCGGTTCCATCAAATTCCAAAGGTTTGCAGGCAGTGAATTCTTTGTAGGTGCATCCTACACGATTTCCTGTACTGCCAGATCCAAGGTTATTGTTGGTATGTAGAGCAGCCTGTACTGCGGCTATGTTTGAAGCTAGAAAAGTACGGAATTCCTCTTCATTCATATTCACGGTGTGTCGAGTAGTCGGTGCCATTTCCTTCAAAATAGTCAAATGGAACAAGTTAATCATACAGAATATTAAGAGTAGTTAATAGTATTTCGTAGCATAATATGAACTCATTTATAAAAGCTTTTTCTTCATATTAGCGTTTTATAAGTTTAAATTCGGGTAGTACCTACCCGTTAAGTTCATACTTAGTAGCTAATATACAATTCAACTACTACAATTCTATATGAAAAACTGATTATAATAATATTTCGCGTTCAAACTTTTATACAATATTTTACAAACTTACAATACCGCTTATTTTACATAAAGCATGAAATATAGCACACAATAACTTTGATACAAGATAGTTGTGAAGATAATTCTAGCTAGTACACAAGTCGTTCAGCAAAGGCAATAAAGACACGTAATTCATACGTCCAGAAACAAGTCATGCATTCTGGTTTTACTAGGACTACTTCCCATCCTTGGTCTTGTGCAACATAACCGTTATGGCCGTTGATAAGACAGCGTGTTGTAACGTCGTCAAAGGGACGAGGGTTACGTAATGTCCAACAGTCCCGTAACAATCTAAAAACCTCATTTCTTACCCCAATTACCGACTCCGTCACTTGTGGGAACGTTTTGTTTAATAGCTGTAGCCCGATGTTCTTTTTCTCACTTTGGTGAGAAGCGAACATTACTAACCCATAAGCATAGCATGCTTCTTTATGTTGCATGTTAGCCGCTTTTTCTAAATCATGAAGTCCTATATTCGGATACATTGAGTCAAAATAATTTCTTAACCCGTTGCGTAAAATAGCATTTGGGTTCCCCGCAATATATGCGTCAAAGTAAACACATCGTAACTTATGGGTTTCCCAATGTGATATCCCCCATCTTTCAAACGAAAGTCTCTTATAAACCAAGACATTCTTGGAACGTTCTTCGAATGTCTTACAAACTGATCTTGCCTTAAATAGTTGTGCCGAAGAATTCTGGCCGACTCTAGACAAGATTTCATCAATCATGTCTCCGGGTAGGTCTCTTAAAATATTGGGTTGTCTATCCATTTTGTGTTTTTAAACTGTAAAATAGACAAGAGTTAGATTCATAAAAAAATACTTATTAATACAAGAAATTTTTACATATATCATAAAGCATAAGAACACTATATTACATATATTACACCACACGAATACAACTATCTTATTCCGACTCGCTCGTTTCTTCTTCTTCGGTTTTGGTTCGTTTTGCCAAGTTTCTAGGGATATATGATGTTCCCCTAATACGAGCCGTCGTTGTCCACATTGGTTTAGAAAAACCTGGTGGTTTAGAGGTTCCCGGGTCATTGTTACAACTTAAGGACTTCGGGTGTTGACGATACATATAAAGTTCATCGGGGTTGGAATTAGATTTCTCTATTTTTATGCCCTTTCCCTTATTATTTTCTTTTGCCTTTTTAAATTCAGTTGGGGTAATTTCTATAACATCATCGGAATTCTCGTCGGAATCCGATTCATCGGAGAATTGGTAATCCTCCCAATATTTTGCTTCCTTGGCGGAAACACCATTGACCATAATTAACCTTGGTCGGTTGGTTGAGGATTTTCTTTTACTTAACCGTTTTATTATTTCCCCCACCGGTTCTATTTCTTCATCCGGTTCCGATTCTTCTTCCGGTTCCGATTCTTCTTCCGGTTCCGACTCTTCTTCCGGTTCCTCTTCGGGAACTTGTGAATCAGTCCACGAATCATTCCAATTTACATTTGACTCTTCATTATTATTAGGTGAGTCAATGGGACTTGTTCTAGAGGTAGACATCTATCACATATAAATCAAACGCGTTAAGAGATTAATATATCACATAATATTCACATGTTAAAAATATATAGTTTCCAACAAAATTTGTTAAGCAATCATTTTTCAAGTAAACACGGTCGAAGTCCAGACTCACTAATGCATCCTAACAAACTCGATAAGACACACTAATGTAAAATTCTGGTTCTCTAAGACCAACGCTCTGATACCAACTGAAATGTCCCGTTCTTATTGATTAAAAACGTTCCATATTAATTGATTTCGTTGCGAGGTTTTGACCTCTATATGAGACGTTTTTCAAAGACTGCATTCATTTTAAAACAAACCATAACCTTTATTTCATCAATAAAGGTTTAAAAAGCTTTACGTAGATTATCAAATAATGATAATCTAAAATATCCTGTTTACACACGACCATTACATAATGGTTTACAATACAAATATGTTACAACAAAATAAGTTTCTTGAATGCAGTTTTTACACAATATCATACAAGCATGGACTCCAAATCTCGTCCTTATTTAAGTATGCGACAGCGGAAGCTCTTAATAATCACCTGAGAATAAACATGCTTAAAACGTCAACAAAAATGTTGGTGAGTTATAGGTTTAACCTATATATATCAAATCATAATAATAGACCACAAGATTTCATATTTCAATATACATCCCATACATAGAGATAAAAATCATTCATATGGTGAACACCTGGTAACCGACATTAACAAGATGCATATATAAGAATATCCCCATCATTCCGGGACACCCTTCGGATATGATATAAATTTTGAAGTACTAAAGCATCCGGTTCTTTGGATGGGGTTTGTTAGGCCCAATAGATCTATCTTTAGGATTCGCGTCAATTAGGGTGTCTGTTCCCTAATTCTTAGATTACCAGACTTAATAAAAAGGGGCATATTCGATTTCGATAATTCAACCATAGAATGTAGTTTCACGTACTTGTGTCTATTTTGTAAATCATTTATAAAACCTGCATGTATATTCTCATCCCAAAAATATTAGATTTTAAAAGTGGGACTATAACTCACTTTCACAGATTTTTACTTCGTCGGGAAGTAAGACTTGGCCACTGGTTGATTCACGAACCTATAACAATATATACATATATATCAAAGTATGTTCAAAATATATTTACAACACTTTTAATATATTTTGATGTTTTAAGTTTATTAAGTCAGCTGTCCTCGTTAGTAACCTACAACTAGTTGTCCACAGTTAGATGTACAGAAATAAATCGATAAATATTATCTTGAATCAATCCACGACCCAGTGTATACGTATCTCAGTATTGATCACAACTCAAACTATATATATTTTGGAATCAACCTCAACCCTGTATAGCTAACTCCAACATTCACATATAGAGTGTCTATGGTTGTTCCGAAATATATATAGATGTGTCGACATGATAGGTCGAAACATTGTATACGTGTCTATGGTATCTCAAGATTACATAATATACAATACAAGTTGATTAAGTTATGGTTGGAATAGATTTGTTACCAATTTTCACGTAGCTAAAATGAGAAAAATTATCCAATCTTGTTTTACCCATAACTTCTTCATTTTAAATCCGTTTTGAGTGAATCAAATTGCTATGGTTTCATATTGAACTCTATTTTATGAATCTAAATAGAAAAAGTATAGGTTTATAGTCGGAAAAATAAGTTACAAGTCGTTTTTGTAAAGGTAGTCATTTCAGTCGAAAGAACGACGTCTAGATGACCATTTTAGAAAACATACTTCCACTTTGAGTTTAACCATAATTTTTGGATATAGTTTCATGTTTATAATAACAATCATTTTCTCAGAATAACAACTTTTAAATCAAAGTTTATCATAGTTTTTAATTAACTAACCCAAAACAGCCCGCGGTGTTACTACGACGGCGTAAATCCGGTTTTACGGTGTTTTTCGTGTTTCCAGGTTTTAAATCATTAAGTTAGCATATCATATAGATATAGAACATGTATTTAGTTGATTTTAAAAGTCAAGTTAGAAGGATTAACTTTTGTTTGCGAACACGTTTAGAATTAACTAAACTATGTTCTAGTGATTACAAGTTTAAACCTTCGAATAAGATAGCTTTATATGTATGAATCGAATGATGTTATGAACATCATTACTACCTTAAGTTCCTTGGATAAACCTACTGGAAAAGAGAAAAATGGATCTAGCTTCAATGGATCCTTGGATGGCTCGAAGTTCTTGAAGCAGAATCATGACACGAAAACAAGTTCAAGTAAGATCATCACTTGAAATAGATTGTTATAGTTATAGAAATTGAACCAAAGTTTGAATATGATTATTACCTAGTATTAGAATGATAACCTACTGTAAGAAACAAAGATTTCTTGAGGTTGGATGATCACCTTACAAGATTGGAAGTGAGCTAGCAAACTTGAAAGTATTCTTGATTTTATGTAACTAGAACTTGTAGAATATATGAAGAACACTTAGAACTTGAAGATAGAACTTGAGAGAGATCAATTAGATGAAGAAAATTGAAGAATAAAAGTGTTTGTAGGTGTTTTTGGTCGTTGGTGTATGGATTAGATATAAAGGATATGTAATTTTATTTTCATGTAAATAAGTCATGAATGATTACTCATATTTTTGTAATTTTATAAGATATTTCTTGCTAGTTGCCAAATGATGGTTCCCACATGTGTTAGGTGACTCACATGGGCTGCTAAGAGCTGATCATTGGAGTGTATATACCAATAGTACATACATCTAAAAGCTGTGTATTGTACGAGTACGAATACGGGTGCATACGAGTAGAATTGTTGATGAAACTGAACGAGGATGTAATTGTAAGCATTTTTGTTAAGTAGAAGTATTTTGATAAGTGTATTGAAGTCTTCCAAAAGTGTATAAATACATATTAAAACACTACATGTATATACATTTTAACTGATTCGTTAAGTCATCGTTAGTCGTTACATGTAAGTGTTGTTTTGAAACCTTTAGGTTAACGATCTTGTTAAATGTTGTTAACCCAATGTTTATAATATCAAATGAGATTTTAAATTATTATATTATCATGATATTATCATGTATGAATATCTCTTAATATGATATATATACATTAAACGTCTTTACAACGATAATCGTTACATATATGTCTCGTTTAAAAATCATTAAGTTAGTAGTCTTGTTTTTACATATGTAGTTCATTGTTAATATACTTAATGATATGTTTACTTATCATAGTATCATGTTAACTATATATATATATCCATATATATGTCATCATATAGTTTTTACAAGTTTTAACGTTCGTGAATCACCGGTCAACTTGGGTGGTCAATTGTCTATATGAAACATATTTCAATTAATCAAGTCTTAACAAGTTTGATTGCTTAACATGTTGGAAACATTTAATCATGTAAATATCAATCTCAATTAATATATATAAACATGGAAAAGTTCGGGTCACTACAAAATGCCCCGTTCATATTAATTATAAAAATTTCATATTAATTGATTTCTTTGCGAGGTTTTGACCTCTATATGAGACGTTTTCAAAGCTTGCATTCATTTTAAAATAACCATAACCTTTATTATTGAATAAAGGTTTAAAAGCATAAGTTTTGATTGTCGATCAAAGACAATCTCCTCAAAATACATGTATTTTACACAACCATTACATACTTGCCAATAATATATTACAAATACAATTCCCTAATGCAAGTTTATTTATTTAGAAAAGCATGATGACTCCAAATCTTGACGTTGAGTAAACATGCAACAACGGAAGCTTTCTAATAATCACCTGAGAATAAACATGCTTAGAAAGTCAACAAAATTGTTGGTGAGTCATAGGTTTAGTTTATATATAATAATCATAACATTTAATAAGCCACAAGATTTCATTTAATTAAATGTGCAGGATCATTACAACTGCAAAAATCATTCATACGATGAGTCGCCTGGTAACCGACCTTAACATAGAGCGCTTAAGATACCTGGCATCATACATTCCACTATTCAAATGTATGACAAGAACCCTTTGAAGTACTAAAGCATTTCCACTATTCGAAAATGGGGGTGGTTGGTGCCCGTAGATCTACCTTTAGGATTCGCGTCAATTAGTGTTTTTCACTAATTCTTAGGTTACCAAGCACAATAATAATAATAAGTACAGATATCGGGTATAACAAAACAAACGTAGAATGTAGTTTCATGAACTTGTTCTTATTTTGTAAAACATTTATAAATTTGCATGTATTCTCAGTCCCAAAAATGTAAAGAGAAAAAGGGAGCAAATGAAACTCACTTGTGATGATTTCCGAATAGATGGTAATAAGACTTGGCCTTTGACAAATTCACGAACCTAATAATAATATTCTTATGTCAAGATATATATATAATTAATATTCCATACTTATGATACTTGTGATAATTTTAATTGTCCATTGTTATTAGTCCAACGTTCGTAGTCCAATAGTCCGATAGTCCAACAGTATAAATATATATATAAATATAAATGCGTATATTGTGTTAGAATTTACTAACAATATAATATATTGTCTTAATATAGTAAGACACATAATATGTATATTGTCTGAAGCAATCCGCGACCCATTGTATACATGTCTCAGGCTCGATCACAACTCAAAGTATTTATTATTTTGGAATCCACTTCGACCCACAGCTAACTCGAAATTACTGCCAATGGTGTCTTATAGTTTGTTCCAATAATATATATAGAAGAAATCAAAATGATATGTCAAAACGCTGTATAAGGATCCACGGTGATCAAGTCATATATATATGGTGCCTTACGATCTTTATTAAGACTATAATATATTGTCGTAGAACTTAATCACGACTATAATAAATTGTATTTCCATAAGTTCGGGAACAAGACATGTATAAATACATGTAGGATACAAGGTAAGTTAGCTAGAATAAGGTTAGCATCCATTTTTATGAATCATGTCCGTAGCTAAAAATTAAGAAAAATATCCAATTTTGTTTTACCCATAATTTCTTCGTTACAAATCCGTTTTGAGTGATTCGAGTTGCCATGGTTTCGTATCGAACTCAAAATTATTAATCTTAACATAAAATGTATGGGTTTATAGTCGAAAATACAGCTTAGGTGTCAAATAAGAGAAGATAGTCATTTGCATCGTAAGAACGACATCTTGATGACTCTTTTGAAAAACATACTTCCACTTAGAGTTAAACCATGGATTTTGGATATGTTTTATATCCGTATAAAATAAGATTTTTCACCAAAGGAATTCTTTTAATTCAAAGTTTAAGATAGGTTTTTAAAATTAAACCCAAAACAGCCCCCGTTCGACTAAGACGGCGTATATTCGATTTTAAGGTGTTTTTCGTGTTTACAAGTTTTATATCCTTATGTTAGCTTGACATACAGTCATAATACATGTGTTGAAGTATTTTAAAAGTCAAGTTAGAAGGATTAAGTTTATTTGCAAACAAGTTTAGAAATAATCTAAACTATGTTCTTGTTATTATTAGTTATAAATTCAAAATAAGATAGCTATATGAATACGAATCGAATAAGATTATGAATAAGGTTACTACCTCAAATCAAATGAATAAAGTTGCTGGAGAAATAAGGAGAATATCTTGAGTTCAAAGATACCCTTGATGGCTTGGAATTCTTGAAGTATAAACATGGAATGAACAAAAGTTCGAATAAGAATTCTATCTTGAATTAAGATAGTTATAAGTATATAAATTGAACTAAAGTTTTTATATGATTCTTACCTTGATTATTAGATGAGAAGCTACTGATATGAAAGTAGGATTATGGATTCTAAAGAGTTGTGGAGTTGGATTGAAAGATTGGAAGTAAACTTGTACACTTGGAATGATTCTTGAAGTGTTCTTGATCAAGCTTTGTTATGATGATTATAACTTGGATTATGAGACCAATACTTGCTGAATTGAATGGAGGTTTGAGATAGTGGTTGAATATTTGTTTAGAGAGTAAAATGATGTAGTTAATTGGAATGAAATGGATGGTTATTTAACCTACATGTTGGCGTCAAAATGGGGGCAACAACATGGCTCCATCATTTGTAATTTTATGCATTTAGTCATACTAGTTTCCAAGCCATGGTACCCACAAATCTACATCATGTTTATACATGTCTCACAACTGATTGAGGGCTGCTAAGATCAATGATTTGGTTTGTATATAACAATAGTAAATACGTATAGAAGCTGGGTATGATACGAGTATAAATACTGTATGAATATGAGTAGAATTCTTGATAGAATTGAATGCAATTACGAGTATAGCTATCTTTATTGAGTATAAGTATATTCATATATGTACTTAAGTCCTTTAAAAGTGTATTAATTCATATTAATACAATACATATATATACATTTTAATTTAGAAGTTATTACAACGTTAATCGTTATATATATGTATGTAGTCTTGAAGTCTTTAAGTTAGTAATCTCATTTTATGTATATAACCAATTGTTATTATATATAATGAGATACTTAAATATCATTTTAACAAATCATAAGTATATATATATATATATATATATATATATATATATATATATATATATATATATATATATATATCCATATATACATCATTATATAATTATTTCAAATTATGACGTTCGTGAATCGTCAGACAGACCGGGTGGCCAAACGTTTGTATAAAATTCATTTCAAATAACTAATTCTTAATGAGTTTGATTGCTTAACATGTTGGAAACATTAATTATGTAAATATTAATCTTCAATATATTAGCGGAAAAATCCGGGTCGTTACATTACACACCCGTTAAATTAAATTTCGTCCCGAAATTTAGAATAGTAACTAGTTAACGTGCGATATCAGGAAACAAATGTGGGTACTTTAGCTTCATTTGGTCTTCTCGTTCCCAAGTAAATTCAGGTCCTCTACGATCATTCCATCGAACCTTAACGATTGGTATCTTACTTTGTTTGAGTCGTTTGACCTCACGATCCATAATTTCGATGGGTTCTTCGACGAAATTTAGTTTCTCTTCAATTTTAATCTCGTCTAAAGGGATAATGAGATCTTCGATAGCTAGGCATTTCTTCAGGTTTGAAACATGAAAGGTGTTGTGAATCTTTTCTAACTGTGGAGGTAGCTAAAGTCGATAGGCCACCGGCCCAATGCGTTTTTCAATCTTGAATGGCCCAATGTATCTTGGGCTCAATTTCCCCCGCTTTCCAAAACGAATAACACCTTTCCAAGGTGATACCTTAAGCATAACCATATCACCTTCCTCAAACTCTAAAGGTTTTCTTCTAACATCCGCATAGCTCTTTTGTCGACTCCTGGCTGTTTTCAATCGTTGCTGAATCTGAATGATTTTATCAGTGGTTTCTTGGATAATTTCTAGACCTGTAATTTGTTTATCCCCCACATCACTCCAACAAATCAGAGACCTGCACTTCCTACCATAAAGTGCCTCGAATGGTGCTGCCTCAATACTAGAATGATAGCTGTTGTTGTAGGAAAACTCAGCTAATGGCAGATGTCGATCCCAACTGCTTTCAAAATCAATAACACATGCTCGTAGCATGTCTTCGAGTGTCTGAATCGTCCTTTCACTCTGCCCATCAGTTTGTGGGTGATAGGCAGTACTTAAATCTAGACGAGTTCCCAACGCTTTGTGTAATGCCTGCTAGAATCTGGAAGTAAATCTGCTATCACGATCAGAGATAATAGAGATTGGTATACCATGTCTAGTGATATCGGCTAAAAAGTCACGTTTTCACCCCGTTATTAAGGGCCAAAAACAAGAAAGATTCGAACTTTGTCGGAAAAATACCCACTTCGTCAGTTAGAATTGAAGAACAAGTAATTACGAAGGCGGTGCAAAAAGAATCAAGAGAATCGGAGCTAAAACGAAGATTCTAGAGTGAAAACGATGAAAGATAAGAAATCGAGTTACGATCTAGGGAATCAAGGCTGATTTCTTTTATCTTATATAATGTTTTATCTTATATCTTTAATCTACTGGTACTTCTATCCTTTATCTTATATAATGTTTTATGATATTATTGCCATGATTAGCGAGTGGTTATCTTTAGTGTATGCTATGATGTAAGCAGTTATAATGCCGAAATAATATTATGGTCTGTGTATGTTGTCGAAATGCTTTCCGATTATGCTTTAAACTCAATCGCTTTTCCAACTAATAGAACGTAGTTATAGGCTCTGTTATTGGAAAGTCGCGAACCCCGATTCAGAGTACACTATCTGTGTCACCCCATGGTAAGAGATGTCTATCGGATACAACGTAAGATCGACCGAGGCACACCAGTTGTAGTAAGTCTATCGAGCTTTGGATTCCGACTGAGGACTCTTTCGTAGTGAAACATCTGACTAGGCCCCTAGTACATTGTCGGTCCTAGACCATGCTAGTGTAGTCACCAAGCATATAAACTTCGTACGTGCACGCTGAAGCGCAACGGTTGTTGTAAGCTGTACCTCTGCTAAGTAAGGCCATGGAACACGGTTAGTGTTGACTAGTACACTGCACCATAACGCGGTCTCAAGCATTGCACCCTGCTTGAGGGATTCTTAGTTAATTAAGGAACTTTTTGTTTAGACACATAAAGGATTGGACCATTAGGATAATCGAACGTGTTCATGGAAGTCAGACTTGACTTGGACATGGTGTTCTTTATGGTTGAACTCTTTTAAGGGCCTAACTATCTTTTACCAATCATTAACGAAAGCATTGAAACACATCACGTCTCTCGGATATGGTAAACCATGTATTATATTATGCTTAAGAAAGTTTAGACCATTTTGGAATGTTAATACGTCACCCAACCGAGTCGCTCAATTAGATGAGCCGTCTGAACGTGTATGCATGTAGTCAAACTGCACGGGCGTCGGGGGTAAGGGACGTTGCTGTCTATTCAGAATCTTCAAGTCTAACGTAGTACCCAGTGACATGTCTTATGACAGGGGCGTTTAGGACCAGTGTAATGAATACAAGGCCTCTGCCTATTCATGAGCAGCATTTCATAATCTCGGCAGAATAACTGATGAAGTCATAGTAGGCACTTACTTTAGCCTTATCTGAATTACAAATTTTATCGCATTTACTTTATCTATCTTATAAAGTAGAAAATCCCAAAATAAATATTCACTACTCCCTAACTATCTTAGGCTACAATATAGGTTTGATGTTACTGATATCTCAAAAATACGACTCTAGGTCATACTTCCCTTACTTATAAGGAGTAGTAAGATTTAGGCCCCGCTAAATATAAATTTAAAACAGTACCCTCTCCCACGAGTGGCTGATCCTGGCGAGCCGCGGCCTAACGACACCGCGCAAATAAAAACCGTCCGTTTCGACCATATCATCTAGAAACAACTTTTTTCAGGTATAATCGTGCTAATTGCTCTATACCATCCTCTTCTTTTATTGGCAGAAAGTGTGCTGACTTAATAAGATGATCAACTATTACCCAAATCATATCATAACCACATGCGGTTCTCGGTAACTTAGCAATGAAATCCATGGTAATGTTTTCCCATTTCCATTCTGGGATTTCAGGTTATTGGAGTAGACCCGATAGTTTCTGATGTTCAGCTTTGACTTTAGAACAAGTCAAACATGCTCCTACATATATGGCTATATCGGCCTTCATTCCTGGCCACCAAAAGTTTCTCTTGAGGTTTTGGTACATTTTCCCCGCTCCTGGATGTATTGAATATCTGGTTTTATGTGCTTCATCTAGTACCACTTTCCTCAAATCCCCATTCTTTGGTACCCAAATTCTTTCAGCTAAATACCTGGTTCCGTCTTCCAGAATATTAAGCTATTTTTCTAATCCTTTGGGTATTTCCTTTCCAAAAATTCCTTCCTTCAAAACCTCCTATTGTGCCTCTTTTATTCGAGTAGTAAGATTAGTATGAATAATCATGTTCATAGCTTTTACTCGAATAGGTTCTCTTTCCTTTTGACTCAAGGCATCGGCTACCACATTCGCTTTCCCCGGGTGGTAACGGATTTCACAATCATAATCATTTAGCAGCTCAACCCATCTACGCTGCCTCATGTTTAGTTGCTTTTGATTTAAAATATGTTGGAGACTTTTGTGGTTGGTGTATATGATGAACTTGACCCCATATAGATAATGTCTCCACATCTTTATAGCAAAAACAACGGTGCCCAATTCCAGATCGTGTGTGGTGTAGTTTTGTTCATGAATTTTGAGTTGTCGAGAAGCATATGCAATCACCTTCTTCCGTTGCATAAGAACACACCCAAAACCCATTCTTGATGCGTCACAGTAGATAACAAAATCTTCCATTCCGTCAGGTAACGATAAAATAGGTGCCGTAGTCAACTTCTTTTTCAACAATTGGAAGGCACCCTCTTGTTCGGAAGTCCATTCATACTTCTTCCCCTTATGTGTCAAGGAAGTTAAAGGTTTGGCTACTCGGGAGAAATCTTGAATAAATCTCCTATAATAACCGGCTAAACCCAAAAATTGACGTATTTGCGTTGGAGTTTTTGGGGTTTCTCAATTTTTGATGGCTTGGATCTTGACGGGATCAACTTTGATTCCATTACTACTGAATACATGGCCAAGAAATTGTACTTCATTTAACCAAAAAGTGCACTTAGAGAATTTTGCATAAAGCTGTTTTAGAGAATTTTGCATAAAGCTGTTCTTTTCTTAACAATTCTAACACAAGTCTCAAGTGTTGTTCGTGTTCTTGGTTATTCTTCGAATAGATAAGAATGTCATCAATAAAGACAATAACAAACTTATCTAAATATGGACTACATACTCGGTGCATGAGATCCATGAAAACTGCGGGTGCATTTGTTAGACCGAATGGCATAACCATGAATTCGTAATGGCCATAACGAGTTCTGAAGACTGTTTTTGGTATATCAGCTTCTTTAACCCTCAGTTGATGATAACCAGACCTTAAGTCAATTTTGGAGTATATGCTCGAACCTTGGAAATGATCAAATAGGTCATCGATTCGGGGTAAAGGGTGTCGGTTTTTAATGGTGACTTTGTTCAGCTCACGGTAATCGATACACATGCGAAAAGACCCATCTTTCTTTTTAACAAACATAATTAGAGCTCCCCATGGTGACGTACTCGGTTGGATAAAACCACGTTCTAATAATTCTTGTAGCTGACTTTGTAATTCTTTCATTTCAGTGGGCGCAAGTCTATATGGAGAACGAGCTATTGGTGCGGCTCCCGGTACAAGATCTATTTAGAATTCAAAGGATCGGTGTGGAGGTAGTCCCGGTAATTCGTCCGGAAACACCTCAGGAAATTCTCTTGCAACGGGAACATCATCTATTTTCTTTTCTTCTTTTTCAACCTTCTCGATGTGTGCTAATACGGCATAGCAACCTTTTCTTATTAGTTTGTGCGCCTTCAAACTACTAATAATATTTAATTTGGCATTACCCTTTTCTCCGTACACCATTAAGGGTAACCCGTTTTCTCTCGGAATGCGGATCGTCTTCTCATGACAAACAACTTCGGCTTTCACCTTGGACATCCAGTCCATTCCAATAATTACGTCGAAGCTTCCCAATTCCACTGGTATTAAATCAATTGCAAACGTTTCGTTAACTAAGGTAATTTTTCAATTTCGGCAAATTTTATCAACCTTAATTAGTTTACCGTTTGCTACTTCAACTATACACTTTTTATCCAAAGGCGTTAACGGGCAATTTAATTTGGCACAAAATTCTCTACTCATATAACTTCTATCGGCACCCGAATCAAATAAAACATAAGCAGGTGTATTGTTGATAAGAAACGTACCCGTAACAAGCTCCGGATCTTCGTGTGCTTTCTCCCCATTAATGTTGAAGGCTCTCCCACGGCCTTGCCTATTTCCATTCCGGCACTGGTTTATGGTATGGCCCGGTTTTCCACATCCATAGCAAACAACGCCGTTATTATTTGTTCCGGCATTATTTACTCCTTTGTTTCTATTTGGTCCGTAAACTTCACACTTTGCCGCAATATGGCCGTTCCTATTACACTTGGTACATAATTCTCTACAAAACCATTCCGGATGAAACGTATCACACCTGGGGCATATAGTTCTTTGCCTGTCGTTGTTGTTGTTGTTGTTGTTGTTGTTGTTGTCGTTGTTGTTGTCGTTGTCGTCGTCGTCGTCGTCGTCGTAGTCGTCATCGTCGTCGTCGTCGTCGTCGTCGTCGTCGTGGTTGTTGTTGTTGTTGTTGTTGTTGTTGTTGTTGTTGTTGTTGTTGTTGTTGTTGTTGTTGTTGTTGAGACGTTTGTTATTGTTATTGTTGGGATTAGGGTTGTTGTTGTTGTTGTAGTTTTAGTTGCGGTTGTTGTTGTTGTAGTTATTATTGGGATGGTTGTTGCGGTTATTGTTGCGGTTGTTGTTGCAATTATTGTGGTTGTTGTTGTTGTACTGGTGACCCTGATCACTGCTTTTCTCCTACTTTTTTTTCCCTGTTTCATTATGGCCTCCTCGGCCGCTTCTTTCTTTATCCTTCCTGGAATTTGGCCTATCAATTTGTGGGCTATACGGCTCGCTTTCTGCATTGTTGCAGGGTCGTTAGCACCTATATGCTCTTGGATTCGTTCCGACAACCCTTTTATGAATGCTTCAATTTTTGCTTCTTCGTCCTCAAATGCTCCAGGACACATTAAAGCCAGTTCATTGAAACGTCGCTAGTAGGTAGTGACATCTAACCCTTGGGTTGTCAGTGCTTTAAGCTCTGCCTTGAGCTTGTTGATTTCGATTCTGGAACGGTACTCTTCCGTCATCATGTGCTTGAAAGCGGACCATGGAAGTGCGTAGGCGGTATTCTGTCCTACGTAATCCATGTAGGTATTCCACCATGTCAAAGCAGTACCCCTGAAAGTATGTGTAGCATACTTAACTTTATCCTCTTCTGCGCAGTTGCTGTTTGCGAACACGGCTTCAACCTTCTCTATCCACCGCTTTAGTCCAACGGGTCCTTCAGTTCCTTCAAACTCATTGGGTTTGCAGGCCTGATAATGCTAAAAACGAACATATATTTCATAGCATTATCCCTCAAGAAAGACAAGCTTTTAGTTGCAACTGTTCTATTTACAAGTGATATTCGTTTAAATAATAAAAGGTGAAGACAAAAGACAGATTCGACGAATTGAAGATGCAAACGACCAAAAAGCTCAAAAGTACAAAGTACAATCAAAGAGGTTCCAATTATAGATAAGAAACGTCTCGAAATTACAAGAGTACAAGAAGCGAAACGCAAAGTACAAGATATTAAATTATACGCAAGGACGTTCAAAAATCCGGAACCGGGACCAGAGTCAACTCTCAACGCTCGACGCAACGGACTAAAAATTACAAGTCAACTATGCACATAAATATAATATAATATTTAAATAATTCTTATAATTATTTATATATTATATAATATATTAATAAACCGTCGGCAGAAGAAAACAACCACATGTGAGCCTCCCCAGCTGGCCATGCGATCGCATGGCCTTGAAGGGCAAAGCTCATGCGATCGCATGAGCCCCTTTTTCTGGCCACAGCCCTATAAATTCGCGTGTTTGGTTCATCATAATCCATCATATATCAATCTCTCTATCTAAACGTATTATATATATATATATATATATATATATTTATATTATAATTTTAATTTTAATTTCTAATAATAAGGGTATGTTAGCGAATGTTGTAAGGGTGTAAGTCGAAATTCTGTCCGTGTAACGCTACGCTATTTTTAATCATTGTAAGTTATGTTCAACCTTTTTAATTTAATGTCTCGTAGCTAAATTATTATTATTCTTATTTAAGCCGAAGTAATCATGATGTTGGGCTAAATAATAAAATTGTGTAATTGGGCTTTGTACCATAATTGGGGTTTGGACAAAAGAACGACACTTGTGGAAATTAGACTATGGGCTATTAATGGGCTTTATATTTGTTTAACTGGATGATAGTTTGTTAATTTTAATATAAAGATTTACAATTGGACATACCTATAAATAACCATATACACTCGATCGGACACGATGGGCGGGATATTTATATGTACGAATAATCGTTCATTTAACCGGACACGGGAATGGATTAATAATCACTAGAATTATTAAAACAGGGGTGAAATTATGTACAAGGACACTTGGCATAATTGATAACAAAGTATTAAAACCTTGGGTTACACGCAGTCGATATCCTGGTGTAATTATTAAACAAAGTATTAAGACCTTGTTACAGTTTAAGTCTCCAATTAGTTGGAATATTTGACTTCGGGTATAAGGATAATTTGACGAGGACACTTGCACTTTATATTTATGACTGATGGACTGTTATGGACAAAAACCAGACGGACATATTAAATAATCCAGGACAAAGGACAATTAACCCATGGGCATAAAAAATCAACGCGTCAAACATCATGATTACAGAAGTTTAAATAAGCATAATTCCTTTATTTTCATATTTAATTACAATTTTAATTATCGCACTTTTACTTATTGTCATTATATTTAATTGCACTTTTAATTATCGTACTCTTTAATTATCGCAAGTTTATTTTATCGCACTTTTATTTATCGCAATTTCATTATCGTTATTTATTTTACGCTTTAATTTAAGTCTTTTATTTATTTAATATTTTACATTAGGTTTTAACTGCGACTAAAGTTTTAAAATCGACAAACCGGTCATTAAACGGTAAAAATCCCCCTTTATATTAATAATATTACTTATATATATATATTTGTATTTTTATAAAGTAAAACTAATATAGCGTTAAGATTTGTTTAAAGATTTCCCTGTGGAACGAACCGGATTTACTAAAAACTACACTACTGTACGATTAGGTACACTACCTATAAGTGTTGTAGCAAGGTTTAAGTATATCTATTCTATAAATAAATAAATATCTTGTGTAAAATTATATCGTATTTAATAGTTTTTCCTAGTAAAATATAAGCTATTTCATATACACCTCGCACAACATCAAGTATTTTTGGCGCCGCTGCCGGGGACCAATTCTGCTTAAACGCCGGAAGCGCAACGCTATATATAAAAAAAAATTTATTTTTAGTTTACTTTTATAAAAAAAAATGCTTTTGTAAAAATACGTTTTAAATATACGAAAATATAAAAAGAAAAACAAAATTTATATATTTTTAAGAGTTTGTTAAATATTTAAGTTTTATAAAGTTTCTTTATTTTTATTTTTAGTTTGTAAAAATATAAATTTTATTTAAATATTTAGTATTTATATAAAACAGAAAATTTAAAACAGGAAAAAAAAATTTAAAAACTCTCACGGCCTGGTACTGTAGCAGCCCGGACCGTGGCCCAAAATCCAATCTCATGCGATCGCATGATCCCGAAGGCATAACTTCATGCGATCGCATGAAGGCACCTGACACGTCACAGTAAAACCCTAAACAGCATTAATTACGGGTTATTATTATTATTATTATTATTATTAATTAAACCCTAACTAGGTTATTATTATTATAATATTTAGTTTTAATTCTTTAATTTGTATTTTTAGTTAATTTAGTTTTAATAATTTATAAAATTAATAGTTTTATAAAATAAATAATATAAAAATAATATTTTTATAAAAATTGTACTTTTTACAACTTTTAGTATATTTTTATATTTTGTCCCTTTTTAATTATTTTAGCGTAATATTTGTATTTTTCGATCGTATTTAGTTTTAAATCATAGTATTTGCCATAGTTATTTTTATTTCTAGATTTTTAGGCATTGCCGTAAAATCCCTTAAGTGCTTTTAGACTAAGATTTAGGTGCTTTAGAATTTTACGACGCCATTTTTTTTAGTACCTTTTTAAGTTATTGCCATTTGGGATATAGTTTTACTTGTAAGCTTTAATAGTTTTAGACGCAACTTTTAATTCTTAGTTTTTAGTTCATTTTTAAGTTTCAACGCGCTACTTTCTTATTTTTATTTTTCGACACCTTTTACCTATGTATCAATTATCACTCCAATTAGTAATCTCAATTTGCAATTTTAATTTTAAGTTAGTGATAATAATAAGGTTGGGTTAGTCGAGTGTTTTAAAGTTTTATAAGTCACTCTTTTTCTTTCTTATTTCTCCAATTTTAATACCGACGCGCTCTTTTTCTTTCTTATTTCTCGCCATTCTAGTTTTTAGGACATAGATATTTCTACTTCTTCTCTAAATTTCTTTAAATTACAAAAAATTATTTTAAGCGGTTAAATTGATAGACATCAAAATTTTCTGGTTCGTAGTAATAGTTGGATTTGTACGTGGACCGGGTTATTGGAGCCAAACAGTACTCAATTATATTGAGACCAAACGAATCCTGCCCCTCTGCTGCATATTTTGGCTATTCAAAACGTGGGCAAAATCAGAAAAGTCTATTAATTGGATAACTTATATAATTTTTCTTTCTTTTTAAAAAACTAATAGGATATTCAGTGAATGCACCGAGCAAAACGTTCACCACCTTTTGTACGTTCACCACCTGTAACTCGATCAAGACATCTAGCAAATATTGTCGCCGTTGATTTTTCTTTAGAATCGTCATCCAGTCGACCAAGTACTCTAATTCAAATTTCCGATAATCTATTTTTTGAACCCGACCTCACAATTGAGAATCCGGAGAATATTCAAGGACGATTTATAGATCCTGAACTATTAATTTTTCATCCGGAACCACCAATCATTCAAACAGAGATTGTTGAGGAACGAACCATTAAATCAGAATCCTCTAGCGATTCAGATTCAACAAATTCAATCATGGAGAATCTGGAACCTTTAAGTATGGAAGACCGAATGAGAGCTAAACGCACTGGCCAAGGTCACGCAATTACTCATCCAGACATTAATGCGCCAGATTATGAAATCAAAGAACAAATTCTACACATGGTAACAAATCAATGCCAATTTAGTGGTGCGCCGAAGGAAGATCCAAATGAACATCTTCGTACCTTTAATAGGATCTGCACTCTATTTAAAATAAGAGAAGTTGAGGATGAACAGATATATCTAATGTTATTTCCCTGGACTTTAAAGGGAGAAGCCAAAGATTGGTTGGAATCGTTACCTGAAGGGGCGATTGATACATGGGACGTTTTAGTTGAAAAATTTCTTAAACAATTCTTTCCGGCATCTAAAGCCGTAAGACTTCAAGGAGAAATTGTTACGTTCACACAGAAGCCAAATGAAACTCTATATGAGGCATGGACAAGATTTGGTAAATTATTAAGAGGATGTCCGCAACATGGTTTAGACACCTGTCAAATAGTTCAAATATTCTACCAAGGATGCGACATCACTACAAGGAAAGACATCGATATAGCAGCTGGTGGTTCCATTATGAAGAAAACCGAAACTGACGCTTATAAGATTATTGATAACACTGCTTCCCACTCACATGAGTGGCACCAAGAAAAAGATATCGTTAGATTATCTAAAGCAGCTAGAGCCGATTCTAGCCATGACTTAGATTCCATTTCTGCAAAGATAGATGCTGTCGAGAGACGTATGGAAAAGATGACTAAAAATATTCACTCAATACGAATTAGTTGTGAGCAGTGTGGAGGACCACATTTAACAAAAGATTGTCTCAGTATTGAACTAACAATGGAACAAAGAGAGAATGTTTCATACATAAACCAAAGGCCTGGAAATAATTATCAGAATAATTATCAACCGCCAAGACCGATTTACAATCAAAACCAGAATTATAATCGCAATGTTCCATACAACAACCAACAAGGTCCTAACAATCAACAAGTATCCAATAATACTTACAATCAGCAAAGAGCTAATTTTCAAAACAAACCACCACAAACCGATGATAAAAAGCTGAATTTAGAAGATATGATGACGAAGCTAGTTGAATCTCAAACACAGTTTTTCACATCTCAGAAACAAACCAATGAACAAAATGCTCAAGCATTTAGAAATCAACAAGCTTCTATTCAAAATCTAAAACAAGAAGTAAGTAACCTAGTAAGGTTAATAGGTGAAAGAAAACCGGGAAGCCTACCTAGTGATACAAATGCTAACCCCCGAAATGAAACAGCTAAAGCTATTACCACAAGAAGTGGTACAACACTTAAACCACCTGAAATACCTATAATTTCTGATGAAGCTATTCCTACTCCACAAGAACCACAACCTGAACAAGATAAGGAAAAAGAACTGGTAGTTGAAAAGGTTAATGAAGATAACACAGTTAAAGCTAAACCTTATGTTAAACCATACCAACCACCACTTCCTTACCCGAGTAAAATGAGAAAAGAGAGACTTGAAGACGAGCAATCCAAATTCTTGGATATGTTTAAACAGATAAATGTAAATCTTCCTTTCATTGATGTAATTTCAGGAATGCCTAGATATGCTAAATTTCTGAAAGATCTAATCTCAAATAGAAAGAAAATGGAAGAAATCTCGGCCGTTACTATGAATGCTAATTGTTCAGCAGTGCTGTTGAATAAGATACCAGAAAAATTATTAGATCCAGGAAGTTTCACAATTCCATGTTTTCTGGGTAGTCTTAGTTCAATAGAAGCATTGGCAGATTTAGGTGCTAGTATAAATCTAATGCCGTATTCACTATACGCTAAACTAGACCTTGGAGAATTGAAACCAACAAGACTAAGCATACAACTAGCCGACCGATCAATAAAATATCCTAGAGGGATAATGGAGAACATGCTAGTTAAAGTTGGTACTTTAGTATTTCCAGTAGATTTTGTTGTTCTGGACATGGAAGAAGATTCTCAAGTTCCTCTCATATTAGGATGACCATTCTTAAACATGGCTAAAGCAATGATAGACGTGTTCGGTAAGAAACTTACCCTAAGTATAGAGGACGAGAGTGTTACCTTTTCTGTTGATAGAGAAATGCAACAACCGCAATCTGCAGATGATACATGTTATTATATTCAAACTATAGAATCACATGCAGAATTGTTAGAAGAATTTCCAGAATTACAAGGAACATGAGCATGTTCTTTAGGAGAAGGAACTGAACCAATTGATGAAACTGAAATGTTAGCTACACTTATGGCTAATGGATATGAACTAACAATAGAAGAAATTCAAATGCTAAAAGAAGAAGACAGATATCGATATAAATCATCGATAGAAGAACCACCGACATTAGAGTTAAAGCCACTTCCAAACCATTTGGAATACGCTTATTTACATGGTGAATCTGAATTACCTGTAATAATATCGTCTTCTCTTACTAAAAATGAAAAATCTCAACTCATTTCTGTGCTAAAAGCTCATAAACCAGCTATTGCATGGAAGATTCATGATATTAAAGGAATAATTCCTTCGTATTGCACACATAAAATCCTTATGGAAGAAGGTCATAAAACGTATGTGCAACGCCAACGAAGACTAAATCCTAATATGAAAGATGTTGTTAAAAAAGAAATTACTAAACTGCTTGATTCAGGTTTAATTTATCCAATCTCTGATAGTCCATGGGTAAGCCCAGTTCAATGCGTGCCTAAGAACGGTGGCATGACTGTCATCACAAATGAGAAAAATGAGCTTATTCCTACTAGAACTGTAACAGGATGGCGTGTATGTATTGATTATAGAAAATTAAATGACGCCACCAGAAAAGATCACTTTCCCTTAACTTTCATTAATCAAATGTTGGAAAGATTAGCCGGAAATAGTTACTACTGTTTTCTTGATGGTTTTCCCGGATATTTTCAAATTCCAATAGCAACCGAGGACCAAGAAAAAACCACGTTCACGTGCCCTTATGGTACTTTTGCTTACAAACGCATGCCATTTGGACTTTGCAACGCCCCTGCAACCTTTCAAAGGTGTATGATGGCGATTTTTCACGACATGATAGAAGAATGCATGGAAGTTTTCATGGATGACTTTTCAGTCTTCGGTGATACTTTTGAATCATGTCTAGTTAATTTTGAACGAATGCTTATTAGATGTGAACAATCAAATCTAGCTCTTAATTGGGAGAAATGCCATTTCATGGTTAAAGAAGGCATCGTTCTTGGACATAAAATTTCAAAGAAAGGAATTGAAGTGGATAGAGCTAAAGTAGATGTAATTGCTAAACTTCCACATCCCACCAATGTTAGAGGAGTTAGGAGTTTTCTAGGGCATGCCGGTTTTTACCGACGTTTCATAAAAGATTTTTCTAAAATTGCCACTCCTATGAATAAACTCCTAGAAAAGGATGCTCCATTCATCTTTTCAGATGAATGCATCAAATCTTTTAATATTCTTAAAGAAAAACTCACTAATGCACCGATCATGATAACACCAAATTGGAATCTACCATTTGAACTAATGTGCGATGCAAGTGATTTTGCAATGGGAGCCGTTTTAGGACAAAGGATTGAAAAACGATTTCAACCTATATATTATGCTAGTAAGACGTTACAAGGAGCACAAACGAATTACACAACTACTGAAAAAGAACTCCTTGCTATTGTCTTTGCTTTTGACAAATTTCGATCATATCTCGTTCTAGCTAAAACGGTGGTCTATACTGACCATTCTGCTCTTAGATACCTATTTTCGAAACAAGATGCTAAACCAAGATTAATCCGTTGGATCTTACTCTTACAAGAGTTCGATATTGAAATCCGAGACAAAAAGGGAGCAGAAAATCTCGCCGCTGATCATCTTTCTCGTCTTGAAAATCCGAAATTAGAAGTTCTAAATGAATCGGCCATACAAGACAACTTTCCTGATGAATATCTATTGAAGATATATTATAATGAAATTCCATGGTTCGCAGACTATGCAAACTATTTAGTATGTGGATTCCTTGAAAAAGGATTGTCGTACTAAAAACGAAAGAAATTCTTTAGTGATATAAAACACTATTTCTGGGAAGATCCACATTTGTTTAAAAGTTGTCCCGATGGAATAATACGCCGATGTGTATTCGGGGAGGAAGCTAGTAAAATCTTAAACCATTGTCACACAGGACCAACAGGAGGGCATTATGGGCCTCAGCTCACAGCAAGAAAAGTTTACGATGCTGGATTCTATTGGCCTACAATTTTCAAAGACGCACACCTTCTTTGCAAATCATGTGATGCATGTCAAAGGGCCGAAAAAATAAGTCAACGTGATGAAATGCCACAAAATGTCATTCAAGTATGTGAAGTATTTGACATTTGGGGTATTGACTTTATGGGTCCATTTCCAATATCTCATAATAATCTATATATTCTCATTGCCATTGATTATGTATCTAAATGGGCGAAAGCACAAGCTCTCCCAACTAACGATGCACGAGTTGTAGTCAACTTTTTAAAACGTCTTTTTGCAAGGTTTGGAACACCGAAAGCTTTAATAAGTGATCGGGGTACTCATTTCTGTAATAATCAACTTGAGAAAGTTCTCAAAAGATATGGAGTAACTCATAAAATCTCCACTGCTTATCATCCACAAACAAGTGGACAAGTTGAAAATACCAACCGAGCTTTAAAACGTATTCTAGAGAAAACCATAGGATCAAATCCAAAGGAATGGTCCATAAAATTGGAGGATGCACTATGGGCTTTTAGAACAGCCTACAAAACTCCAATTGGAACCACACCTTTTAAAATCGTTTACGAAAAAGCATGTCATCTTCCAGTAGAAATTAAACACAAAGCATTTTGGGCTTTGAATACATGTAATCTTGATTTACATGAAGCCGGACGTCTACGATTAAGTCAACTAAACGAATTAGAAGAATTAAGACATGAAGCATACGAAAATTCGTTGATCTATAAAGAAAGAACGAAGAAATGGCATGATAAAAGAATCAGAAGTTCAAAAGAATTTAAAGAAGGAGACAGAGTTCTTCTTTTCAATTCACGATTCAAGCTATTTCCTGGAAAATTGAAATCAAGATGGTCTGGACCATTCATAGTTAAAAGAGTTTTCCCGTACGGAACAATAGAATTAATAAATTCAAATGGGATTGAATTTAAGGTTAATGGTCACAGAGTTAAACATTACATAGATAGTCCGATGGAAGTTGACAACGAAGTTAATCACAATTTCGACACCACAGCTAACTAAGTGTGGGGAGAATCAAGTCTTTAAAGGATAATATGTATTTCTGTTAGAGTTAGATTTTATATTTTCGTGTAGTTCTCGAAAATGGAACCCGAATGGTCTTTCCCTAGCAGACCCTAAAGAACTAGTCTTCTCCCCCCATTCTGAATTTTTATTTTTTTTAGGTTTTTCGAAATGAAGACTTCCTGTGAATTAAACCATGGTCTAATGCTACACGCTTTGATCACTAAACGTAATAATGACACACTTCCAAGTGAATTGGTATTATAAGAGGTAAATTGGACGGAGTAAGAAAAGAATCCAGATGCGAAGATAATAAGTTACAATTTGGTAAAGGAAAATCAAAATTCGCAGCGAAAAGAAGAGCACGACACCTTGAAAGATGTCACAAATGCGGAAAATGGTCACACGAAGGAAAATGTTCGACGAATCAGACATATTCCAATACCGAATTCGTTACTTTATGCAGAGATGGACCGTTCATATGTTTAGAAGAAAAAACGTTGAATGCTCGAGGTTACGCCTATGTAGCCATGGAAAATTAATTAGTCCGACTATCTTATGAGTGGGCTAGAGCATATCACTAAGAAATATATTTCACAGGTAAGTAAGTACAGTTTTCAATTTTTATTTTTATTTTTAACCTTTTGATAATAAACGCTAATTTGTTCGCTATAAAGTATTAAATTGGTATTCGATAAAATTACGTCTTGCGACCAAAATTATTGATATCATACAAAAATTTATTACATCACTGCGAAATTTAACGTTTATTCTTAAGGTATAAATATCTTTAATCAATCAACCAAAAGTATTTCAAAAATTCGTCATGAGTTAAATTAGGTCATGGAACCGAAATTACTTTACCGAAAAGAGGGGCGCATATTTTTGATAATATTTGATTGATTAAAGTGGGATAAAAGCCAAAAAGATTTTCAATTTTTTTACCATGTTTTTAAAATTAATATATAAATATAAAATGAATATTGTAAACTTCTTTAAAATTGTAAATATCTGAAAAATTAATATTTTTAATATAAGTTTGTATGTATAAAAACAAAAATATAATTTAAGTTTGGTGTGAATTTTTAATATGAATTTTTAATTTTATGCATTTTAAATTTAAGTTTGGTGTGAATTTAAAAACAAAAATTTACTTTATTTCGCTAAGTTAAAAATATGATTTTTAAAATTTATTGTGAGTTGAAGACTAGGTCTTTGAACCGAAATTGCTTTACCCGAGGGAGGGACGAGAACTTTTATTATCATTATTTTTAATCTTATTGAATTAAAGTATGCCAAAAAAACATTAAAAAACCCAAAAATCTTTGATTTTAAAACCGCGCTTTGAATTGACAAATTTTAAAATTTTGTCGAGGGACGGACTAGGACATCGATCCGAAAAGCCCTCATCCTAAAAAGAAACAAATTTTTAAAATTTTATTAATTTTATGTTTTATAAAGTGTAAGGTTTTATATATATATATATATATATATATATATATATATATAAAAGGTCAAAACACTGTAGCCGGCACCCCATGCGATCGCATGGGGTTTACACTCCAACCTCATGCGATCGCATGAGGCCGGAAATCAGGCCAGACACAAAAGGGCAGCGAGCTGTTCTTCAACACCACAACACACAAACACATACGAAAACATACTCAAATTCTCTCTAAATTTCACCAAAATTCACCGTAATTCATCAAATTTCTTGCTCTAATCATGCCTAGATTCGCATTCTTCAGCAAAAAGGTAAAAATTACACCCCTAAACTCTATAAATTCCTAGTTTTTGTGATAATTACCAATATTTTACCTAATGCAATTTTGTTAATTTCTAGTGTAATTAGTGATAAATTGTTAGTATTTTATGCATGTATAACCTGGATTGATGCTATTTAACATGATTTGAAGCCAAAAACTTCAAAATTTTTAGAAATATAGGGTTTGTGTTCTTGAGCAATTTGGGGCTTTTTGATATAAATAGGTTATGGCCGATTTTTGTCATGAATTATTGCTAAATTGAGTAGTGTAACATGTTTAGGTAGTTAAATGATCTAAACATTGATTCTAAACATGATTTTTAAAGATTAAAGAGGACTTTTTAGGTACAAAATTCATGAACTTGATTAATTTGATATATTTGCCATTTGAGACTTGTTTAATTATTAGTAATGACTATTTTGACATGTTATTTGAGTTAAATGCTTATGAACTTTGTATACATTTTCATATGTGCTTATTTGAAAAAGTGTAGAATTGTGAAAAATTGTGAAAATGTGTATAAGTTTAATTTTGATTTAACATGTTATTGTGATTGTTTTAAATTGTTATTTTGCTAACACTAATGCATATTTGGATGCACAAATTTTGTGTTTAATGTGTTTTGCAGAAAGCCGATACTGGAGGTTCAGGATCATCATCATCTAGACAACCTGCTCCAGCTCCAGAACCAGAACCAGAAATGCAATATGAACCTGAACAACAACCACAACAGGAACCACAACATCAGCCTGATCAGCACGTACCTTATTATGATCCGCTACAGTTACCTAATGAATTCACAGTATTTCCCCCGCATCCACCTGTCGAATACCCAACAATTCCGGAACACACGTTACATCCTAATCTGAGATTCGATAGACGATGGAGAGATTACCTGGCATATCAAAGTAATAAATTTAAATTGGTAACAAAAGATGTAGAGGTGCCGAGGGTAATTGATTGGAATCCTTTGGTACGGTCCATCTGGCTGACCGTGTTAGACATTAAATGATTCAAAGGTATGGCAGTTCTTCTTTTACAGATTGGGAACGTCTTTTCACCATTCGTAGACCTGTATATAAGGAATGGTGTATTGAGCTGATGAGTACTATAGCGTTAAATGTAGATGTAGATAGGTTAGATGATAGAAGTTTTCATAGATTTATCCTTGGCGGTAGGATGTACAGAATGTCCATGATGGACATGGCCAGGGCATTACAGATTTACACTCCTAGTGAATTATTACTACCCGATTGTATGAGTTTGATTTATCGTGGTGAAAGGGTAGATAGGAACTTTGACGCGAATGCATTTTGGAGGCGTATGTCAAACTATAATGTTTTTACACTGGGAGGAAAACACTCCTAGTTACATATTAACAAAGCCGAGCTTCGTGTAATTCATAGATTTTTGGCTAACTCGATTACACAGAGAGGTCACAATAAGGAGAAAATGACCTTACATGATTTATTTTACCTAAAGTGTATTCGAGACCCGAGAAGCTTTGTTAATATCCCTTACTCTGTTGGTTTTTATTTATCTAAAATGGTAGAAGGAATGCAGGAAGGAAGTATAATAGGAGGAGGTATTTTTGTTACTCTCATTGGAGAGTATTTAGGTGTTGATAGGAACTAAGGGGGTCCATTACAGGTTTGTAGAGAACAGGATGAGACCATAGGATTGCGGGTTTATGTGGTGCTAAGGTATTGAAGAGTAGACGCAACCAGGCATTGCCCTATGAAGGTAATCATCCTCAGGTAGAGAGAGGGTCAGACGAGGAAATGGAGGAAGCGGAAGACATTAGGGATGTCTTTCGAGATGCTATTCTTGACGTTCACGTTCGTATAGATGAGGAAGCAATGACGAGCATGGCCAGACATAGTATGTATGAGCAGTGGAACTCCGAGCGAGTATACGAGGATTATAGGCGACGCCAACACCATAGCTGGGTAGTTCATCAGCACCAAATCATGAGCCAACTATCATATCAGGTACCAAATAATTACGTGCCTACTCGACCTGCTCATTTTCCGCCACACAACCCCGACATCCGATCACCCTTTAACCGGTATGACTATAACCAAGCCTATCAGGACACCTATAACCAACAATGAAACCCACCTGATGAGATGAACTGGAACCCCTATCCAGACTGATTTAGTTCCATTGGTTATTTTTATGATTTTTATGTTTTTATCTTTTTACTTTTTCATGTTTAAACTTATGTTATTGGATATATTTATGTAATTTTTATCATTTTTATTATTATTGTGTACTAATATTTCACATTTAGGATTTGAAAGTGGGATATTAAGTCCCATTTCAAATTGCCATGCATGTTTATATTTGTATGTATGTATATTGTCGATTGTACAAAACAGGGTAAAACATCGCATTTTCAAAGACTGGCATTAAGTTCAGCAAAAGCTAGTAATTTTGACGACAAAATGAAAAACAAATGTGATGAAACAACAAGACGGAATGAACAAATGATGTGCACCATTTATCATTCAGCAAACAAACGCCAATATGTTTGGAAACTTTGGTAAAATTTAATTATTTTTTCTACGCTAATCACCCTCAATAATTTAAATTGTTACTGATTTCTTGCAAATGAGGGCATTGCAAGATCTTAAGTGTGGGAAGAGGTTAAATTCTTTCGAATTTTTAAAATTTTTAACTTATACACTTGGTTACCATTAAAAATACTAGTAACGCAGTAGTTGTATTAGAATCTAGTGCTCTCTGATAATAAAGAACAACCCCAGTCTTATATACTAACTACCCAATTCTAGTAAAATTTTTCAAAATTTTCAATTAAATGAATTCAAAATCATGTTTATACATATTTATGAACGATAAAACTAGGTGTTAACACCGAAATTATTGTTACCTCGGAAAGGACATAAATTGAGAAACAAACTAAAACGTTAGAATTCATTTAAAATGGAATAGAGGACAATAAAAAGGCAAATAAAAGAAAATAAAAGCCAAGTGTGGGAAAATTTACCAAGTTATTTAAAACATAAGACACATATTTTTGTAACAAATAACTAAAGATACTTTTGTTTTGGACGATTTTAATCAGTTTTACCCGATTTACTGTAATATATTTGAAAGAAAGATGGATCTACACGATAAATCAATTCCATCGTTAAAAGGAAGTAAAGTCTTCCAAAAAAGAAACGCGCTTCTTGATTTAGGTCATGAAGTTGTCGTCCAGACCAGCTGTAGGTTGACGAAAAATCTAGAAAAGTCATCACTAAAATCAGCAGGAAATCTACGGACCTCAGCATCAAACAGGGTCGCCAAGTGGTCGGACTTATCCTAACCATGAGAGGATCTGTCTTGTAAAATGGGGAAGACGCCGTGCAAATTAGCTGGATAAGACTAATGAATCAGATCCCCAGAAAGGATAATCTCCTTTAAAGATCAAAAATCAGCTTTTAAGACTGATATTACTCAATCCTTGAGATTGACCTTAAAGATTGAGAATTACAAACTCATGGAATTCAATGATATCTAAACTCGAGCTTGAACGAGAAAATATTTTGATCAAATTAAAACCGATTTGTTTTCTAAAAACCCATTTTTAATGCGTTCATTACCATTGAACGTAAAATCCTAGGAATTCACCTGGAATTCATTAGGTCACCTGAACCAAATCGGGTGTCAGCCGTAAGAACGGTGGTTGCATATCATGATCAAAGACAGGACCTTGTGCCAGACCAAAAAATCATAGGATGATCTTTACTATTGCTCCTACAAAGGATAGTAATAGCATCCGACACGTTTTTGGACCATAATCAAATGCATGTCATTAGACATTGCCTTAACAGTTGCTTGTTCAACGCTTTCCTTTACAACCGGAAGGTAGTTTGCCGAAAGGTAATATACGGAACAAGTATACAGGACGTGTTGCTTTCCCAATACAAGGTTAGCAAGTGGGTGACACAAAACCACAAGTTTTGAGCTAAAATTTTTAAATCTGAAACCCACCAAACCCACAAAAAGAATTTGCAAACACCGGTGAAGGGTTATTCCGGAAAACTTATCTAGGGTAAAAACTAGATTAATTTTCAAAAATATCAAATGTTTTCATAAAGATCCAATTTCCTTAAAGGATCTAAATTTTTATAGTCATGTGAGACTGTAAATCATAACGTTACTACCATTGTTCATACCGCCGTAATGAAATCACTGATGTACAAAGTGTGAAGAATAAAGAAGTGATTCTAGTATATTTCAAGACTATATTGCTTGAGGATAAGCAACGCTCAAGTGTGGAAATATTTGATAATGCTAAAAATGAACATATATTTCATAGCATTATCCCTCAAGAAAGACAAGCTTTTAGTTGCAACTGTTCTATTTACAAGTGATATTCGTTTAAATAATAAAAGGTGAAGATAAAAGACAGATTCGACGAATTGAAGACGCAAACGACCAAAAAGCCCAAAAGTACAAAGTACAATCAAAGAGGTTCCAATTATTGATAAGAAACGTTTCGAAATTACAAGAGTACAAGAAGCGAAACACAAAGTACAAGATATTAAATTATACGCAAGGACGTTCAAAAATCCGGAACCGGGACCAGAGTCAACTCTCAACGCTCGACGCAACGGACTAAAAATTACAAGTCAACTATGCACATAAATATAATATAATATTTAAATAATTCTTATAATTATTTATATATTATATAATATATTAATAAACCGTCGGCAGAAGAAAACAACCACATGTGAGCCTCCCCAGCTGGCCATGCGATCGCATGGCCTTGAAGGGCAAAGCTCATGCGATCGCATGAGCCCCTTTTTCTGGCCACAGCCCTATAAATTCGCGTGTTTGGTTCATCATAATCCATCATATATCAATCTCTCTATCTAAACGTATTATATATATATTTATATTATAATTTTAATTTCTAATAATAAGGGTATGTTAGCGAATGTTGTAAGGGTGTAAGTCGAAATTCTGTCCGTGTAACGCTACGCTATTTTTAATCATTGTAAGTTATGTTCAACCTTTTTAATTTAATGTCTCGTAGCTAAATTATTATTATGCTTATTTAAGCCGAAGTAATCATGATGTTGGGCTAAATACTAAAATTGGGTAATTGGGCTTTGTACCATAATTGGGGTTTGGACAAAAGAACGACACTTGTGGAAATTAGACTATGGGCTATTAATGGGCTTTATATTTATTTAACTGAATGATAGTTTGTTAATTTTAATATAAAGATTTACAATTGGACATACCTATAAATAACCATATACACTCGATCGGACACGATGGGCGGGATATTTATATGTACGAATAATCGTTCATTTAACCGGACACGGGAATGGATTAATAGTCACTAGAATTATTAAAACAGGGGTGAAATTATGCACAAGGACACTTGGCATAATTGATAACAAAGTATTAAAACCTTGGGTTACACGCAGTCGATATCCTGGTGTAATTATTAAACAAAGTATTAAGACCTTGTTACAGTTTAAGTCTCCAATTAGTTGGAATATTTGACTTCGGGTATAAGGATAATTTGACGAGGACACTCGCACTTTATATTTATGACTGATGGACTGTTATGGACAAAAACCAGACGGACATATTAAATAATCCAGGACAAAGGACAATTAACCTATGGGCATAAAAAATCAACGCGTCAAACATCATGATTACGGAAGTTTAAATAAGCATAATTCCTTTATTTTCATATTTAATTGCAATTTTAATTATCGCACTTTTATTTATTGTCATTATATTTAATTGCACTTTTAATTATCGTACTCTTTAATTATCGCAAGTTTATTTTATCGCACTTTTATTTATCGCAATTTCATTATCGTTATTTATTTTACGCTTTAAATTAAGTCTTTTATTTATTTAATATTTTACATTAGGTTTTAACTGCGACTAAAGTTTTAAAATCGACAAACCGGTCATTAAACGGTAAAAACCCCCCTTTATATTAATAATATTACTTATATATATATTTGTATTTTTATAAAGTAAAACTAATATAGCGTTAAGCCTTGTTTAAAGATTTCCTTGTGGAACGAACCGGACTTACTAAAAACTACACTACTGTACGATTAGGTACACTGCCTGTAAGTGTTGTAGCAAGGTTTAAGTATATCCATTCTATAAATAAATAAATATCTTGTGTAAAATTGTATCGTATTAATAGTTTTTCCTAGTAAAATATAAGCTATTTCATATACACCCCGCACAACATCAAGGCCATAAAAGCTTTGTAGGAACATCCTACCCGGTTGCCATTGTTTCCTCCACTGCTGGAACCCGATTGGTTATTGTTGTTCATTGCATTCACCACTGCAGCCATATTTGCAGCGAAAGCTTGAAGTTCTTCTGTGTTCAATTGTTGTTGTCTAGTAGCTGGAGGAGCCATTTCCTTCAAAAATAGCCAAATGAGTTAATCATATAGAATTTTTAGAAGTAGCCAAAAAGTATTTTGTAGCTTAATATGAACTTATTATTATAAAAGCCTTTTCTTCATATTAGCGTTTTATAACTGTAATAATGTTCATACTTGGCAGCTAACACACAAATTAACTACTAAAATTCTAATATGAAAAACTATGGTAAATTATTACGTTACTACGTAATAATAATAATAAACCTTCCATGCTTATTCTTATTTTTATACAATCATAAGGAAAAATTACATCGCAAACTTTCATACAAACTTAAACATACAATATACTGCATATTTCACAATGCATGGAATATAGGATAGCTGCCGATGGTTCAAGAACGGCGAGATTTCTTAGATGTTGACGTTGTTTCTTTCTCGGTCAAACGTTTGGATTTTCGTTTGGATAGTTCTTTTTCCAATTCCTCCCAATTGGTTCTTTTGGCTAATTGTTTAAGAGTAAAACCACCAGTCGTTATACAAGCAGTCATTTTATAAACTAGTTTCTTAGATGGTTCATGTAGATGGTCACAAACATTTTGGGTCATAATAGGTTCATCGAGTTTGGGATTGGGTATAACAGCCAAAGATTTTCCCAAATCACGTTGTTGTTCGGTAATTTCCACAACTTCTTCAAGATCCTCTTCTTCGGGTCCCTCCTCTGAATCTTCTTCCGGATCCTCTTCTGGAACCTCTTCTGGCAATTGTGAATCTTCCTAATTTTTCCAACAATTTTTCTCTTTAATGGTAGTACCAAAAGTTAACTTTTCCGTTGGTTCATAAGTCGTATGCTTTGACTCAGCCTCCGAATCACTTGATAAGTAAATGAAATCTGAATCACTAGAGATGCTTATATGATCGGATGATGTCATCTATCACATAATAGCAGGCATGTTAAGGGAATAATATATCTTATAATATTTACATATTAATAATCTTATGTTTCCAACAATTATGTTAAGCAATCATTTTTAAAACAAATACGGTCGAAGTCCAGACTCACTAATGCATTAAAAAAATCCGTTACACACATTAATGAAAAATTTTCTGGTTCTCTAAGACCAATGCTTGGATACCAACTGAAATTCCCCATTCATATTAATTATAAACGTTTCATATTAATTGATTTCTTTGCGAGGTTTTGACCTCTATATGAGACGTTTTCAAAGCTTGCATTCATTTTAAAATAACCATAACCTTTATTATTGAATAAAGGTTTAAAAGCATAAGTTTTGATTGTCAATCAAAGACAATCTCCTCAAAATACATTTATTTTACACACACCATTACATACTTGCCAACAATATATTACAAATACAATTCCCTAATGCAAGTTTATTTATTTAAAAAAGCATGATGACTCCAAATCTTGACGTTGAGTAAACATGCAACAACGGAAGCTTTCTAATAATCACCTGAGAATAAACATGCTTAGAAAGTCAACAAAATTGTTGGTGAGTCATAGGTTTAGTTTTTATATAATAATCATAACATTTAATAAGCCACAAGATTTCATTTAATTAAATGCGCAGGATCATTAAAACTGCAAAAATCATTCATACGATGAGTCGCCTGGTAACCGACCTTAAAATAGAGCGCTTAAGATATCTGGCATCATACATTCCACTATTCAAATGTATGACAAGAACCCTTTGAAGTACTAAAGCATTTTCTCTATTCGAAAATGGGGGTGGTTGGTGCCCGTAGATCTACCTTTAGGATTCACGTCAATTAGTGTTTTTCACTAATTCTTAGGTTACCAAGCATAATAATATTAATAAGTACAGATATCCGGTATAACAAAACAATCGTAGAATGTAGTTTCATGAACTTGTGCTTATTTTGTAAAACATTTATAAATTTGCATGTATTCTCAGTCCCAAAAATGTAAAGAGAAAAAGGGAGCAAATGAAACTCACTTGTGATGATTTCCGAATAGATGGTAATAAGACTTGGCCTTTGACATATTCACGAACCTAATAATAATATTCTTGTGTCAAGATATATATATATAATTAATATTCCATACTTATGAAACTTGTGATAATTTTAATTGTCCATTGTTATTAGTCCAACGTTCGTAGTCCAATAGTCCGATAGTCCAACAGTATAAATATATATATAAATATAAATGCTTATATTGTGTTAGAATTTACTAACTCTATAATATATTGTCTTAATATAGTAAGACTCATAATATGTATATTGTCTGAAGCAATCCGCGACCCATTGTATACATGTCTCAGGCTCGATCACAACTCAAAGTATATATTATTTTGGAATCCACTTCGACCCACAGCTAACTCGAAATTACTGCCAATGGTGTCTTATAGTTTGTTCCAATAATATATATAGAAGAAATCAAAATGATATGTCAAAACGCTGTATACGGATCCACGGTGATCAAGTCATATATATATATATATATATATATATATATATATATATATATATATATATATATATATATATATATATATATATATATATATATGGTGCCTTACGATCTTTATTAAGACTATAATATATTGTCGTAGAACTTAATCACGACTATTATAAATTGTATTTCCCTAAGTTTGGGAACAAGACATGTATAAATACATGTAGGATACAAGGTAATTTAGCTAGTATAAGGTTAGCATCCATTTTTATGAATCATGTCCGTAGCTAAAAATTAAGAAAAATATCCAATTTTGTTTTACCCATAATTTCTTCGTTACAAATCCATTATGAGTGATTCGAGTTGCCATGGTTTCGTATCGAACTCAACATTATTAATATTAACAGAAAAATTATAGGTTTATAGTCGAAAATACAGCTTAGGTGTCAAATAAGAGAAGATAGTCATTTGCGTCGTAAGAACGACATCTTGATGACTCTTTTGAAAAACATACTTCCACTTAGAGTTAAACCATGGATTTTGGATATGTTTTATATCCATATAAAATAAGATTTTTCACCTAAGGAATTCTTTTAATTCAAAGTTTAAGATAGGTTTTTAAAATTAAACTCAAAACAGCCCCCGTTCGACTAAGACGGCATATATTCGATTTTAAGGTGTTTTTTGTGTTTACAAGTTTTATATCCTTATGTTAGCTTGACATACAGTCATAATACATGTGTTGAAGTATTTTAAAAGTCAAGTTAGAAGGATTAAGTTTATTTGCAAATAAGTTTAGAAATAATCTAAACTATGTTCTTGTTATTATTAGTTATAAACTCAAAATAAGATAGCTATATGAATACGAATCGAATAAGATTATGAATAAGGTTACTACCGCAAATCAAATGAATAAAGTTGCTGGAGAAATAAGGAGAATATCTTGAGTTCAAAGATACCCTTGATGGCTTGGAATTCTTGAAGTATAAACATGGAATGAACAAAAGTTCGAATAAGAATTCTATCTTGATTTAAGAGAGTTATAAGTATATAAATTGAACCAAAGTTTATATATGATTATTACCTTGATTATTAGATGAGAAGCTACTGATATGAAAGTAGGATTATGGATTCTAAAGAGTTGTGGAGTTGGATTGAAAGATTGGAAGTAAAGTTGTACACTTGGAATGATTCTTGAAGTGTTCTTGATCAAGCTTTGTTATGATGATTATAACTTGGATTATGAGATCAATACTTGCTGAATTGAATGGAGGTTTGAGAGAGTGTTTGAGTATGTGTTTAGAGAGTAAAATGATGTAGTTAATTGGAATGAAATGGATGGTTATTTAACCTACATGTTGGCATCAAAATGGGGGCAACAACATGGCTCCATGGTTTGTAATTTTATGCATTTAGTCATACTAGTTTCCAAGCCATGGTTCCCACAAGTCTACATCATGTTTATACATGTCTTACAACTGATTGAGGGCTGTTAAGATCAATGATTTAGTATGTATATACTAATAGTAAATACGTATTGAAGCTGGGTATGATACGGGTATAAATACCTTATGAATACGAGTAGAATTCTTGATAGAATTGAATGCAATTACGAGTATAGCTATCTTTGTTGAGTATAAGTATATTCATATATGTACTTAAGTCCTTCAAAAGTGTATTAATTCATATTAATACAATACATATATATACATTTTAATTTAGAAGTTATTACAACGTTAATCGTTATATATATGTATATAGTCTTGAAGTCTTTAAGTTAGTAATCTCATTTTATGTATATAACCAATTGTTATTATATATAATGAGATACTTAAATATCATTTTAACAAATCATAAATATATATATATATATATATATATATATATATATATATATATATATATATATATATATATATATATCCATATATACATCATTATATAATTATTTCAAATTATGACGTTCGTGAATCGTCAGACAGACTGGGTGGCCAAACGTTTGTATAAAATTCATTTCAAATAACCAATTCTTAATGAGTTTGATTACTTAACATGTTGGAAACATTAATTATGTAAATATTAATCTTCAATATATTAGCGGAAAAATCTGGGTCGTTACACCAAGACAAGTAGGAGAATTGAATTCGTCCTAAGAAACGTTGAAAATTTTATTTTAAGTTTCACTTTTATTCAAATAACCTAATTATCCTAATCTAACTACTACTAAAGCTATAGAAAAATAAACACACGGGTTGCCTCCCGAGAAGCGCTTGTTTTTGTTCGAGTCACGAACCTGACTCTAGCCTTATTTCTCAGAAAATCTAGGCGGCTCCCTTGCATCCATCAGTAGACACAAGAGGTAATTTTGGAACATACCGATGAGATTGAAGCTGACATGAAATAAGGTATGTCCAATGAGAGGAGAAGGTGGGTTGAAGTGAATGCTTTGATTAACTTGAGGTATAACAAAGCTGTGTCTTGTCTTGCTGTGTCCTGTGGATGATTCGCAGTAGGATATCATCTACACTTGGCTCTAGTGGGGTAGTGGGTTTAGTGGGTGGGTTGTGTGGATGAGCTAGGATCTTATCGGAGTAGACAACAGAGTCCTCACATTCAGCCTCGTATACCTTGGCCGGATGTGGGATAGTACAATTTTGGCATAATTGCACTTGAGACACATGTTGCGGGAGTTTCTTTAGCTCACCGACTTCTTTGGAGAGGTTTTCTTTTTGGTCCGAGAGAAATTTGATGGTTTTATTTTATATAGGATCGGAGGCGAAAAACGGTGTTGCTGATGAAATTTGCTCTTCATAGTTCCAATCGTGATGGTGCATAGTCATCTCCTCGATCAATCTCCAGGCCTCATCAGCAGTGAAGTTCATGAAGTTACCTTGAGAAACAATATCAAGAGTAGACTTGTTGTTCTGATTCAGACCTTTGTAGAAGGTCAAAATCTGACCAGAGCTCTCAAGACGGTGGTTCGGGCATCTTCGAAGCAAATGTTTGAATCTTTTCCATGCAGTGTAGAGTTATTCATCGAAAGCTTGTTGAAAGTTTACGCTGTCATTCCTAAGTCTGAATTTTTTTGATGGGGGAAAGTACTTGGATAAGAAACTGGTTGCCATTTCCTCCCATGAGGTGATAGAGTTGGGTTCTAACCCCTCGAACCAGGTTTTTTCATGAAGAGTTAAGGAATAGGGGAACAGATGCAGACGAACTACATCTTGTTCAACCCCATTTTACTTATATGAGTTGGATAAGGAGAGACTAATCTATCTATGTGAGAGTTGGGATCGTCAATTGGTAAGCCATGGAATAGACAGTGATTCTGAATGAGTTGTATGATGCTATGCTTAAGCACAAAAGACGCTCCGTTAACCTCTGGATATAGTTTCGGTCCTCCTCGTCCTTCTAACGAGGTTTTGGTGATGTCAGCGAGAGTGATGCGTGCGGCCATCGTCGAACTATCGGCATGTAAGTGTGGATCTCGTCAGATGGGTACATTGTATGATATCGGATAGAAGAAAGGATGTGTCGGAATAATTCTAAGCGGTCTAAGTAGCTTAAACCATCCAAAAGGTTCACTAATAAGAAAGTCAATTTTAAACTTTTTAATTAATCTAAATTAAGCTAATATTATCTAACCTAATTACGGTAAACTAGTAACTTCTGACAAAGCTAGTCTCAGTCAAAAGGGTCTCTTAAAAACTAACTAATCTTAACAGGCTCCAAATCGTACTACCGTTCCCCGGCAGCGGCGTCAAAAATTAACTACTCCTATGATATGCCCAAATCGGACGGTTTATTTATGCGGTATCATTAGGTCGCAAAATGTCAATTCAGGATATCAACAGAAGAAGTTGATTGTTTAATTTATATATACTGGGCCTAAATCTATTATTCCTTCCTATGGGTTAGCAAGGGAGAATATGACCTAGGGTCGTTCCTTGAGCGGTCGAATTTGAGGCGGAGCTTATTCAGATAATTCAGTAATTAAGATGGGTTTGTACACAATTTAGTATCCAAGACTAGTGGTCAGGTACACCTTGTGTGGAGAGGCAGGATCCTTTTGGTCTCAATAAATTGGCGACTGTTCGAAAAATCCAACAACCAAGTCCAACCGATTTATTCTAGACACCACTTCTATCCGGAATATCAAATTGTGTAAAGGAAATAGTTAGGTTGATTTGATTTATAATTGTATTTAAAATATTAAAGAAATATAATTAAAATAAGCTAGCTAGCATGCAACATCTAATGATAGAGAAGACGTGGTTCACCATGATTTAAGATAACGTAGTGTCGGGATGATTATGAGACACTCCTTGGATAGATATACCTCGGTGTGAACACTAGATTCCCTACTAAGCGGTTTCCCGATTAGCATGTCACGAGGAACTAGGCTTTGAAGATTCTGTACGGATGGACTATGCTCAACCCCCGACGATTTATCCTGTTTAAGGATATAAGCGGCCCATCTTAGATGCAATGCATACCTTGGGCGCACGAATAAAGTAGCATAGCCTTATATATATAATATCCAACCTTTCTTAACACCTTAGTGTATCACCCAAGTGAGTGGTTATGATTGTATTTTGAATTCCTTTCTGTCAATGGTTTGGTAAAATCTAAGGGTTTATAGACAAATTAGAACCTCTGATGGTTCTCACTCATCCTTAAAGATTTATAAGCTTAGTTTGTAATGTAGTTCGTTAAATTCCCATTTATGATTTAAACTAGCCCTTACTTAAATCTAACCAATAAATCCCTTAGTTATCCACCATGTACTAGATTGATAGTGGTTCCATAGCTTCTAACCTTGACCATGCTCAAGTGGTCCTATAGTACATCGACACTGTACTCTACTATTGCAACAGTATTTCCTCGAGTCTTGTACTCTTGACCAATGTCTTGATTGGTCCTACAGTAATTCCCCATTTACTTTATAGTATTTCCAATGGGTTCATACCTTGACCAATGTATAAACACAAATAATTAATTACCCTTATAATGTCGACTTTATAAAAGGTTTTAATCACGTTTATTGGTGGAAGGACGATAATAACAAGGTTTAATATCATAGACAGAAAGCAAATACGAAACGATAATCATCCATAACTAACATTATTAAATCATGGCAAACAATCAAGCAATTACTCACACATCATGGCAACAAGCATTTCTAATATTAATAAATCATAAACATCGAATAAGAATATTATAATAAATTAATAAAAGAAAGGATAGATGTTACCGAATAATGTCGGCAGAATAACACTTGTATTTCTTCATAATATCCATAGCGTTACAATGCTTGATAGCTTCTACTACTAACTACATACTACTCTCCTATTGATCACTAGAGAGCGACAATAGAGAGATAATTATTTTCCTAATCTCTGTACTTTTCTCTCTCTAGAATCTAGAGAGAGAAAGTAGAGAGAGAACTAATCTCCTATAGATCACTAGAGAGCGACTATAGAGAGATATTTAGAGAGAGAAGTGAGAAAGGTGTGTGTTGAAATGGTGGGATGAAGTCCCCATTTATAGGAAATGCATGGTGGCAAAATTGTAATTAAATTGCTGAAAAACCCCTGGCAAGGGGTTTGGCAGGGGGTTTGCATAGGGGGTATGTCTAAACCCCTGGCAGGGGGTATGTCTAAACTTCTGGAAAATAGGATTTTTGTTAGAAAATGGCTCGCAAACGGCTGGCAGGCCGTTTGGCAGGCCCGTTTGCAAGGGCAAGCCGTTTGGCAAGCCGTTTGGCCTGACTTTTCCCTGGATCGTAACTTGATTTCTTGTCTTTCACCGTTTTCGCTCTAGAATCTTCGTTTTAGCTCAGATTCTCTTGATTCTTTTTGCATCGTCTTCATAATTACTTTATCTATAAATTTAACCAAAAAACAATTATTTTTCCGATAAAGTTTTGAACTTTATGCTTTTGGGACTCAATATCGGGGGTAAAAAAGTAACTTTTTAGCCGATATCAAATATCCCACACTTAGACTTTGCTTGTCCTCAAACAAACCTTTCTTTTATTTTGAGTTCAAAGATGCTTCTGAGGTTTCCATTCTATTATTTAAGTGGCTTGTTATTTATCATAAGAGCAAGATCGGACAAACCGTCTTCTAAAAGGGTAGAAACTATCTCTGCAAGAATGAGCGGAGGTTACATGACTTTGGCTTCCTTACATGGGTCACTCAAATCACTCAAGTGTTTGAGGTTCCTATAAATCTATGAAATGAATTCGCTCATAGCCAGTCATGCTGCAAGTATTGTCATAGGATTGACCAAGAATCAAATCTCCAACGGTTAGACAAGGACGGCACTGATCTTCTCCCTAATCATTCTTTCAAGAGGAAGAGCGGGTTTAAAGGTTGGTTTGCGGAGAAAAGTGAAGGTTTTGATATGGCGAAAAAGGGTGATTTCGAATTATTGAAATTTAGAGAGATTCGATAGATTTCGGTTTTATGAGGATATACTTTTTCTAGGAAAGATGCTACTCTATTTTTTTTGTTGAAGAGTTCCTTTAGAGGGTGCTAATTTTCAGCGAAGACTTTGCTTCTTTTCTGCAATCCTCCTGGGTCACAATCTTCATTTTCTTGGGGGATCTATGCTTTTATTTGAAGACTTTTCTCTTCTTTATTTTTGAGCCTTTGCTCAACTATTTTTTTTTTATTACCCCATCTTCATAACTTTGTCTATTCTTCTTGTGCCTAGAGAGAAAGGTATTTCACTAGAAATAGGTCTTTTTATGACCTTAAAAAACAATATGGAATTTCGGAATTTTTCGACAAGTGTTTGAAGTAAACTTGGTCGATCTATCTCTTTCTAGATTTTGGAAATGAGAAAAGAAAGAGGGTGGAAAGGTTAACGTATTTGATAGTGAATTTGGGGTGAGTATTTTCTGATTCATCAACTCTTTGGCACAAGTTGGTCAGTTTAAATGCGTGGAGTGGAAACGGAAACAGATGGTTTTTGTCTTCTCTTTTCAGAATGATTTCAAAAGCAGTATCGCACCTACACCACGTATGGCGCTTACTAAACATTGGCCTCGAAATGTATCTCAAGGTCAAGTTCTAACTCTAAATGCTAACATCGGCACTCTCAACGGAAAAGATAGTGAAGCATTAAAAATGAATGCTTATTGGGCCATTTTTGGGGTGCCTCACAACAATTATATTGGGTCGATAATGCCTAGTCATGCAATGCTCTTTTAGAGAATCTGTTCATCCTTAAGAAGATTTATGTCCTCATTTGTCTTAATTTTAGAACAAACACGCTTGATTTTCGAAAGTACTTTTTCAGAAAGTATCATTTAGCCAAAATTTTTGAAAAATTTACTTTGAGGACAAAGAATCTAAATAGTAGGTATACTCGAAAAGCTTAGTAAAATTTTAGGTTAAGAACATTTTCCGAGCATTTCATAGCTAATTACGGTGTACTACACCGCTATCCCACACTTAGAGGAACATTGTCCCTAATGTTCATTCTTAGATTTTAGGGAGCTAAAATCTCACACTTAGTGATAAGCTTAGGATAGGGTGCCGTTTAAGGATATAATGAAGCAAAATAAACGAGTAGAAATAAACGAATTACTCCCCTTGGGTGCGGTTGTGAGCTGAGGATATGAAGGTAGACGGAGTCGGAAACATCTTTTGCTGGATTCGAATCGGTCTTCTTGAAGTGTACTCGAGCTCATCAGGGCGTTCTCATCCTCCAAACAACATCCACCAATACTTGCAATGAAATAATCAATGGTTTCCTTGTCGTTTCATTATTATTCAAAGAGTCTCCATTACAGGCATCAATAACTGTCTATTACTAGTAAAAATGGAAAGGATCAAACCTAGATAGGTGATTAAGCTTTAGGCCATAGACTCACTGATTTGCGGTTGTGATGAAAAAGTTATTTGAAAACTTGAGGGTTTTAAAATTAGGTTTTTGAAAATTCAACAAATCAGTGTATGACTAAAAAACTTAATCCCACACTTAAAGTGTTATCTGCCTTTAATTTTAAGACTTTTGAAATAATGTAGCAATTAATTCACTTAAGCCCAAGACAAGTAGGAGAAGTGAATTCGTCCTAAGAAACGTTGAAAATTTTATTTTAAGTTTCACTTTTCACTTTTATTCAAATAACCTAATTATCCTAATCTAACTACTACTAAAGCTATAGAAAAATAAACACACGGGTTGCCTCCCGAGAAGTGCTTGTTTTTGTTCGAGTCACGAGCCTGACACTAGCCTTATTTCTCAGGAAATCTAGGCGGCTCCCTTGCATCCATCAGTAGACACAAGAGGTAATTTTGGAACATACCGATGAGATTGAAGCGGACATGAAATAAGGAATGTCCAATGAGAGGAGAAGGTGGGTTGAAGTGAATGCTTTGATTAACTTGAGGTATAACAAAGCTATCAATTTCTCCTACCTCCTTGATTTGTGCTGGTTGGTCAAATGGGTCATCCTCACTTAATGATGTTTATGTCATTATGTATTTGAGTGATGGTTTATAGGGTAGCCCTGACGCAAAACCTGTCTTTCTTCTTTGTGACTTCAGGTTGGTCGTAACATTATACTCTAAGGATGGAGGTGGGACGATGTCCATTGATGTCTCCATTAAGGTAACAACATTAGCTACTACTTCGATGCTAGAATCCTCCATCTCTTTCTTCTCATCCGGGCTTTCCATTTCTATTTCTTCATCCACGTCCTCGTCACTCTGGTCGGGATTTTCAAGTATAATTGGTTCAGAGAGTTCTTCTAGAACGAAGTCCTCTCTAGTCATTAAAAGATCAAAATAAGGTGGGAGTGAAGATTGGGTTGGTGTGGAGTGGTTATTCATCTTGTCTTCTACTTCTATCTTCTTCTCTTCATTCTCGGAATAGAAGGTGACTTTCCTAGTGGAGATGGTATCTACTTCGGTGTTCCCATCAGAAGAACATATAGACTCGTCAATCGTGAAAGTGACTTCTTCTCCACGGGCTCTCAAGGTGATAGTCCGTGAATAAACGTCAACCATCGCTTTGGCTGTATTCATGAAAGGCCTTCCTAAGATGATAGGGTTTTCATGTCTTCTTTATAGTCCATAACCACAAAGTCAATCGGAAAGAGGAATTTGTTGACCTTAACCATGACGTTCTCAGTTGTTCCCTTAGGATATCTAGTGGATTGGTCAGCTAGCTGGATGCTCATTTTGGTAGGGTTAAGTTTTCCAATTTCGAGTCTCTGGAACAATGAGTAGGGCATGAGATTGATGCTGGCACCAAGGTCAGTGAGAGAATAGATAGTACCAGATTGGTAGATAGAACAAGGAAGGGTAAATCGTCCAGTATCCCCTAGTTTTTCAGGAAGAGTATTTAAGATAATGGTTGAACAATCCGCGTTCAGCGGGACATTGGGTACTTCGGGTACTTATCCTTGGTTGATAGGAGTTTCCTAAAATACTTCTTACTACGAGGTTTTTTAGACACAGTGTCCAAAAATTTACTGTCAAGCTTGAAAGATTTCATCTTGTTATGTCTTTGCTTGAGACGGCCCGGGAATGGAATGGGTGTTTTCCTAGTAGGTTTAGGTGATGACTCAATGACTACTACCGAACGGGTATTAGTTAGTTTCTTCTCCTTAGAAGAAACTTAAGGTTGGCTATGTGCCACCTTTGAGTCATTTTTAGGACAACGTAGAGAATTGAGACGTTGATTTAGCTGGCTTATTTGATTTTTAAGACTACTCAAATGATTAGTCATGACTAAGTCAGCTGCGTCTTGTCTTGCTGCGATCATGTGGATGATTCGCAGTTGGATATCATCTACACTTGTCTCTAGTGGGGTAGTGGGTTTAGTGGGTGGGTTGTGTGGATGAGCTAGGATCTTATCAGAGTAGACAACAGAGTCCTCACATTCAGCCTCGTATACCTTGGCCATATGTGGGTTAGTACAATTTTGACATAATTACACTTGAGACACATGTTGCGAGAGTTTCTTTAGCTAATCTAAACAGGATCCAAATCGAACTACCGCTCCCCGACAGCGGCGCCAAAAATTAACTACTCCTATGATATGCCCAAATTGGACGGTTTATTTATGCGGTGTCGTTAGGTCGCAAAACGTCAATTCAGGATATCAACAGAAGAAGTTGATTGTTTAATTTATATATGCTAGGCCTAAATCTATTATTTCTTCCTATGGGTTAGCAAGGGAAAATATGACCTAGGGTCGTTCCTTGAGCGGTCGAATTTGAAGCGGAGCTTATTCAGATAATTTAGTAATTAAGATGGGTTTGTACACAATTTAGTATCCAAGACTAGTGGCCAGGTACACCTTGTGTGGAGAGGCAGGATCCTTTTGGTCCTAATAAATTGGCGATTGTTCAGAAAATCCAACAACCAAGTCCAGCCTGTTTATTCTAGACACCACATTTATCCACAATATCATATTGTGTAAAGGAAATAGTTGGGTTGATTTGATTTATAATTGTATTTAAAATATTAAGGCAATATAATTAAAATAAGCTAGCTAGCATGCAACAACTAAGGATACAGAAGACGTGGTTCACCATGATTTAAGATAATGTAGTGCCGGGATGATTATGAGACACTCCTTGGATAGATATACCTCGGTGTGAACACTAGATTCCCTACTAAGCGGTTTCCCGATTAGCATGTTACGAGGAACTAGGCATTGAAGATTTTGATCGGATGGACTATGCTCAACCCCCGACGCTTTATCCAGTTTAAGGATATAAGCGGCCCATCTTGGATGCAATGCATACCTTGGGAGCACGAATAAAGTAGCATAGCCTTATATATAGAATATCTAACCTTTCTTAACACCTTAGTGTATCACCAAAGTGAGTGGTTATGATTGTATTTCGAATTCCTTTCTGTCAGTGGTTTGGTAAAATCTAAGGGTTTGTAGACAAATTAGAACCTCTGATGGTTCTCGGTCATCCTTAAAGATTTATAAACTTCGTTTGTAATGTAGTTCGTTAAATTCCCATTTATGATTTAAACCAGCCCTTACTTAAATCTACCCAATAAATCCCTTAGTTATCCACCATGTACTAGACCGATAGTGGTTCCATAGCTTCTAACTTTGACCATGCTCAAGTGGTCCTATAGTAGACCAACACTGTACTCTACTACTGCAACAGTTTTTCCTCGAGTCTTATACTCTTGACCAATGTCTTGATCTGGTCCTACAGTAATTCCCCATGTACTTTATAGTATTTCCAATGGGTTCATACCTTGACTAATGTATATACACAGATAATTAATTACCCTTATAATGTCGACTTTATAAAAGGTTTTAATCACGTTTATTGGTGGAAGGACGATAATAACAAGGTTTAATATCATAGACAGAAAGCAAATACGAAACGATAATTATCCCTAACTAACATTATTAAGTCATGGCAAACAATCAAGCAATTACACACACATCATGGCAACAAGCATTTCTAATATTAATAAATCATAAACATCGAATAAGAATATTATAATAATTTAATAAAAGAAAGGATAGATGTTACCAAATAATGTCGGAAGAATAACACTTGTATTTCTTCATAATATCCATAGCGTCACAATGCTTGATAGCTTCTACTACTAACTACATACAATTCTCCTATTGATCACTAGAGAGTGACAACAGAGAGAGAATTATTTTCCTAATCTCTGTACTTTTCTCTCTAGAATCTAGAGAGAGAAAGTAGAGAGAGAACTAATCTCCTATAGATCACTAGAGAGTGACTATAGAGAGATATTTAGAGAGAGAAGGGAGAAAGGTGTGTGTTGAAATGGTGGGATGAAGTCCCCATTTATAGGAAATGCATGGTGGTAAAATTGTAATTAAATTGCTGAAAAATCCCTGGCAAGGGGTTTGGCAGGGGGTTTGCATAGGGGGTATGTCTAAACCCCTGGCAGGAGGTATGTCTAAACCCCTGGCAAATAAGATTTTTGTTAGAAAATGGCTGGCAAACGGCTACCAGGCCGTTTGGCCGGCCCGTTTGCAAGGGCAAGCCGTTTTGTGTGCTCGTTTGCCAAGGCCTTATGGCAAGCCATTTTTCATACTAGAAGGCCATTTGGCAAGCCGTTTGGCCTTCTTGTTCCCTAGATCGTAACTTGATTTCTTGTCTTTCACCGTTTTCGCTCTAGAATCTTCGTTTTAGCTCCGATTACCTTGATTCTTTTTGCATCGTCTTCGTAATTACTTTATCTACAAATTTAACCAAAAAATCAATTATTTTGTCCACAAAGTTTTGAACTTTATGCTTTTGGGACTCAATATCGGGGGTAAAAACGTGACTTTTTAGCCGATATCATACTCCTACGTAGTAAAGATGCAATCTTGTTGAATGTGGAAGCTTTGATTACTATAAAGGTTGAAGCTTTACTACTTCCATGTAATAAAGATGCAATATTTTTCAACATAAGAGCTTTCGACACCAAAAAGGGTGAAGCTATATTGCTTACATGCAATAAAAGTGCACCTTACTTGAGTCGGAAGGTGTCTAAACGTTCATAACAACATGATCAGTCCATTCTGATCAAAACAGCACACCCGGAGGTTCAAGAAGTTTAAGTTTTGGATTCCTCAGATTGTGTAGGTGATTTTTCATATAGGCCTCATTGTATTCCGTTGCACGGTTTGTAGATTACACCTCCGACGAATCACTATGTTTTTCTTACGACGTGCTGAAAATTCTGACCCACTCACGGTTTGACCAACGCCACGATCAAACGACATTGAGTTGAGGTCTGATTTTTGGATAACGGCAAGAGGACTCACAAAGGAGCCTTGGCCACTGGTCGCGCGTCATTTCAGTTTGCGTAGAGGTCGTAGCGGCTGCTCGAATTTAGCTCTTCGTTTCGACCTCTATTCTTGTTGAAAACTTACTTTATCTTTTACATATGATGATAATGATGATACTTAAGACTTAACTTACTTTAAAACTTTTTGGGACAATTTACTGACTTAGCAATCATTGACTTAGGTTGAGGACCTTGTGGATCGACCAACTTACTTGTTTGGACCGACTTAATACTTGTTTACATTTTCGTATCGACTTTACCGTGCATCCACTGTGAGTTATAGCTTCCTTTTTACTTGAACTATTTTTGGGAAAGAGAATACATGAGTTTTTTATGTTTTACATACTAGACACGAGTACTTAAACTATATTATATGTGTGGGTTAGATAACGGCAAAAAGATTCCCCTAAGCTCGGTAACTGTGACGACCCCGAAATTTCCGACCAAATTTAAAGTTAATCTTTATATAGTTTCGACACGATAAGCAAAGTCTATTAAACCGAGTCTCAAAATTTTTGAACTATTTCATGAAATCATTTGACCTTCGACCAGTTCCGACGATTCACGAACAATTAATTGTAACCTGATATATGTGTGTATATATATATATATATATATATATATATATATATATATATATATATATATATATATATATATATATAATAATAATAATAATAATAATTGGAAACATAATTTTAAATATTGTATGTTGTTGTTACTAAAATTTATTTATGTAAAGTAAAATAAAAATAGGATAATATAATGATTATTATTTAAAAAAGTATCTATATATATAAATAAAATGTATTGACTATATATATATATATATATATATATATATATATATATATATATATATATATATATATATATATATATATATATATATATATATATATATATAGTTTTGAATTTATTTGGAAAATGATAGTAACCCTCAATTATCATTCGATTGATAATAAACAAGTTATAAATGAACTTATGTGATTTTAAAATAAATGGTGATCCGAAAATGATTTCTATAAATTTTAGGCTTACTAAAGATGTGTTTAGGATCTAGTTATTAAATTTTAGCACTTTTTATATTTTACCCAGAATTGAGAGACAGTTGATGTAATTTTTATTTAATAAATTAATGATCGAATTTTATACCATAATGACTGAAATAAATAAAAACATTTAATTAAAAAAATGAGGTTTTTCAGAGGACTTTTTGTATGCCAGTGATTAACATTGGGGCACGATATCCTCTACGAATTAAAACTGTCGGCATATATTAACAAATTATGAAATAGTGTTTATCTTAGGAACACGTTTTATTATCATATATTATTTATTATATTACATATTTCTGTTATCAATCAGGTATCCGTGATAATTGGATTATGATTGAGGAATACTGTGTAATTCAGAAATCATTTAAATCACCCCGCCTGTCTTTCTTTCATCACCCCACTTACTCTTACATATATATATATATATATATATATATATATATATATATATATATACACACACACACATGTTTATGAGATATTATATCTCACCATATATATTCCAATTATATTAGATCATCTCTCCAACCTACAAACCTCAACCCCACCGTTACCTTCTCGTTTGCTGTTTAGGATCACCAACAAAACCACATTTCACCACAATCACCATCATTCACCATATTCTATCATCACCTTCTCCCTTCGGTCATATTGAGAGGTCATATTGAACAATCGAGAACATCATCATATATACACCCTCCTTATGTCCACCGTCACCCTCAACCATCATAAACCAACCACCACTCTTTACTTACTACAACTACTTCATTGTTTTTGTTTCTGTTTTGGGGTTGAACCAAGACGAAACCGAACACCATATTACACCGAACATGAAACTAGGGAGCTGTTGTACTATTCAGTTTCAACTATGAGCCGAGACAACACCATCATCTCACCACTATCAACCCAACATTACCACCTTTGTCTAATGCCACCACCTCAATCAAAACCGCCACCACTTTCACCATCGAAACAACCATCACTCTCCTCTCTCTTTTTCTCTCTGCAAACATAGATCACCACTTCAAACCCGTTTTGATATCATCCCTTGATATTCATCCTGCTGCTATGAACCACTATTAAAAAGCCACCATGGAACCACCATTGCAGTCGTTATCACCCACTATTAATGTCTACTGCTACCACATAGCTTCTATTTCAGTTTCTGACAAACATACCCCAAAACCCAACCATATAGCCCGTCACTTTTTACTATTCGTACTCAGCTTGTTTTCTGTTTTCTCTTCTTTCAAACCATAGCCAGTTACTATCTAAATTCTGAAGTAACAAGTGCAACTACTGCTGCTACATTTTCTGTGTTCTTCATTAGCTCAGTTGGTTAGAGTGGAGTCTACCACCACTGCAATTATCACCCACACACCTGTAAACCAATCGATCACCATTTTTTTTTCTTTTTGTTCCTGCCAACAACAAACAACCACCAAAGCACCAACCATGTAAACTGCTTTTTCTGCTACAACCTTTTGATCTTTCCTTCTTCTTATTCGGCGCATAAAAAAAGAAGAAGGAAAAGTGCGTTTGTTATTTGAGTCATGAACGTATAAAAAAAAGAAAGAAAGAAGTGGAACCACTTATGTTCTGTCAACTTGCAAGTGGCAAGGAAGAAATCAATTAGAGGTCAAATTGTAGGGTCCTTGTGGGTATAAGATTGTCGACTAATATCTTGTGTTTCTGTTTCCTTTTCGAAACCTGCCACCCAACAGAACCCACAAAAGAAATACCACATTTATACTTGGGCTTAGTTAATTATTGAGCTTGAATTAGGTATTGGGCCGTGAACTTTGATTTAGATTTGGACTGTAATTGGGTTCCAGATTGTTGGACTATCTGATTGGGCCAATATCATTAAACCATCTCATAAAAAAAACTGCTACAGCTGCGTTTGTTAATTCTTTGCTTGTTTCGGTTTAACTATAACGAATACGATGATAAATGAAGTGGTGATGTTTATGATGATGATGTTAGATGGTTGATGAAGATCGTGATGTATGAGGATGATGTTCATAGTGAAAACGCATGATGATGATAATCGTGGTTATGATGAACGATGATAATGAAATGATTGATGATGATGATGGTACGGATGCGAGGTCGATGACATGATGATAGATGTTAAAATAATAAAATGAGAAAATGTTAAAATAATAAGTCCTTGATATAATCAAAAAAGTTGAGACAAAGGAATGGTTTGGGAGTGTTATCGGGTTAGTAGGACGTCGCGGGTTCAAACCCGGACTTGGGCATTTTTTTAGGGCTACTTCTTTGAGGTAGTAATTTTACTCTATTTATTATTATTATTATTATTATTATTATTATTATTATTATTATTATTATTATTATTATTATTATTATTATTATTATTATTATTATTATTATTATTATTATTATTATTATTATTATTATTATTATCATAAGTGTTATTATTGTAATTATTATCATCATTAATATTAATATTAAGATTATTATTACTATTATTATTATAATTATTATTATTAGTATTATTAATTAGGTTATTATTAGTAGTATCATTAGGATTAAAACCATTATCATTAATATTAAAAATTATTATTATAGTTATTATTATTAGTATTATTATCAAAACTATTAATATCAGTATCATTACTAAATCTAATTATTTTCAGTATTATTATTATCATAAAAAGATACAAATTTTTATTTATTATTATTAATATTATTTCACCACATAAATAGCTATATAAGAATATATTTAATACATATGACATAACAGCATTAATATTTTCATAATAAATACTAATTATTTATCTAAATTATATCAAATAAATATAGCTAATTTAGTTATTAATGAAACATACAAGTTACTAAAATAACAATTACTAATAATACATAAACATGTTCGATTACGATTATATGTGTTAATATATATATATATAATTGATATAGGTTCGTGAATCCGAGGCCAACCCTGCACTTGTTCAGTGCCGTCATATGCATAATTACTACTAAATACAGTATCGTGAGTTTCATTACTCCCTTTTTAAATGCTTTTGTAATATATATTTTTGGGACTGAGAATACATGCACTGTTTTTATAAGTGTTTTACGAAATAGACACAAGTAATTGAAACTACATTATATGGTTGAATGATCAAAATCGAATATGCCCCTTTTTAGTCTGGTAATCTAAGAATTAGGGAACAGACATCCTAATTGACGCGAATCCTAAAAATAGATCTATCGGGCCCAACAAGCCCCATCCATGGTTGCGGATGCTTTAGTACTTCGAAATTTATCATGATTAAAGGTTGTCCCGGAATGATGGGGATATTCTATATGCATCTTGTGAATGTCGATAACCTGGTGTTCAATCCATATGAATGATTTTTTATCTCTATGCAGTGTGCGAAATGCCTGATATGAGAATGATCTTTATGAAATATGAAAATCTCGTGGTCTATTAAAATAATAGAAATGATTGTTTATGATAAACTAATGAACTCACCAACCTTTTGATTGACACTTTTAAGCATGTTTATTCTCAGGTATGAAAGAAATCTTCCGCTGTGCATTTGCTCATTTTAGAGATATTACTTGGAGTCGCTCATGGCATACTTAGGACAGTACCTCGCAATGGAACCAAATGTTGATGACTTCGTCCAGATGGATTTGGGCGGGGTATGACAGTAATGTTTAGTCATTGGTTTACGAACTGGTGAACGCGAATCCTAGATATGGATCCATAGGGTTTGACATCCCCACTCGGGCTAGTCGTGCAAGCATATAACGGGTGTTTAATACTTCGTCTATTTTAACGCACTCTCCAAGTGTACTTTTAGGGGGTGATATATATATATATATATATATATATATATATATATATATATATATATATATATATATATATATATATATATATATATATATATATATATATATATATATATATGTTAGGACCCCGAAGTTGTATAGTGTTAATGTGAAATATGCTTAAATGAACGTTCCTTAGAAGAGGGCTATATTGTAGTGACCCGAACTTTTCCATGTTTATATATATTAAATAAAATTTGTATTTACATGATTAAGTGTTTCCAACATGTTAAGCAATCAAACTTGTTAAGACTTGTTTAAATGAAATAGGTTTCATATAGACATTTGACCACCCAAGTTGACCGGTGATTCACGAACGTTAAAACTTGTAAAAACTTTATGATGACATATATATGGATATATATATAGTTAACTTGATATTATGATAAGTAAGTATCTCATTAGGTATTTTAATAATGAGTTATATACATAAAAATGTGACTATTAAATTAAGAAACTCGAAAACTGTATATATAACGATTATCGTTATAACAACGTCTTACTAATTACATATGAATCATATTAAGATATTGTTACACTATGTTTAATCCTGATAAATATAAGTAAACATGTCATTATGTATATTAACAATGAACTACATATGTAAAAATAAGACTACTAACTTAAGGATTTCGAAACGAGACATATATGTAACGATTATCGTTGTAACGACATTTAAATGTGTATATATCATATTAAGAAATATTAATATATCATAATATCATGATAATATAATAATTTAACATCTCATTAGATATAATAAACATTGGGTTAACAACATTTAACAAGATCGTTAACTTAAAGGTTTCAAATCAACATTTACATGTAACGACTAACGATGACTTAACGACTCAGTTAAAATGTATATACATGTAGTGTTTTAATATATATTTATACACTTTTTAAAGACTTCAAGACACTTATCAAAGTACTTCTACTTAACAAAAATGCTTACAATTACATCCCCATTCATTTTCATCAACAATTCTACTCGTATACACTCGTACTTGTACTCGTACAATACACAGCTTCCAAATGTACTTACTATTGGTATATACACTCTAATGATCAGCTCTTAGCAGCCCACGTGAGTCACCTAACCATTTGAGAACCATTATTTAACATCTAGCATCAAATATCTCACAAAATAACAAACTAATGGAGCCTATAAGATAGAGTAAAGCTCACGTGAATGAGGAGGTACACAAACACTTTCATTTTGTAACTTACATGCATCAAACTACTCTCTCTCAAGTGTTCTTCCTTTGTTCTAAGTGTTCTTCGTCATCTTCATCAAAATCTAGCTCAATCTAGTTCATAAATCCATACATAAACCAAGATACAAAACAACTACTCAAGAACACACCAACAACACTTCCAAGTTTGCTAACTTACTTCCAATCTTGCAAATCCACTTTGAGTGATCATCCAACCTCAAGAAATTATTATTATTTATAGTAGGATATCTTTCTAATACAAGTTAATACTTATATTCAAACTTTGATTCAATTTCTATAACTTTAACAATCTTATTTCGAGTGAAAATCTTACTTGAACTTGTTTTCATGTCATGATTTTGCTTCAAGAACTTTCAAGCCATCCAAGGATCCTTTGAAGCTATATCTATTTTTCTCATTTCCAGTAGGTTTATCCACCAAACCTGAGGTAGTAATGATATTCATAACATCATTCGATTCATATATATAAAACTACCTTATTCGAAGGTTTAAACTTGAAATCACTAGAACATAGTTTAGTTAACTCTAAACTTGTTCGCAAACAAAAGTTAATCCTTCTAACTTGACTTTTAAAATAAACTAAACACATGTTCTATATCTATATGATATGCTAACTTAATGATTTAAAATCGAAAAATACAAAAAACACAAAAAACACCGTAAAACCGGATATACGCCGTCGTAGTAACACCGCGGACTGTTTTGGGTTAGTTAATTAAAAACTTTGATAAACTTTGATTTAAAAGTTATTCTTCTGGGAAAATGATTTTTATTATGAACATGAAACTATATCCAAAAATCATGGTTAAACTCAAAGTGGAAGTATGTTTTCCAAAAATGGTCATCTAGACGTCGTTCTTTCGACTGAAATGACTACCTTTACCAAAAAATGACTTGTAACCTGTATTTCCGACTATAAACTTACACTTTTTCTATTTAGATTCATAAATTTAAGTTCAATATGAAACCATAGCAACTTGAAACACTCAAAACGGATTTAAAACGAAGAAGTTATGAGTAAAACAAGATTGGATAATTTTTTCTTGTTGTAGCTATGTGAAAATTGGTAACAAATCTATATTAATCATATCCTAGCTAACTTATATTGTATTATACATGTATTCTAATATATTATGTAATCTTGGGATACCATAGACACGTGTGCAAATGTTTTGACATATCATATCAACCCATCTATATATATTATTTGGAATAACCATAGACACTCTATATGCAGTAATGTTGGAGTTAGCTATACAGGGTTGAGGTTGATTCCAAAAATATATATACTTTGAGTTGTGATCTAGCCTGAGACATGTATACACTGGGTCGTGGATTGATTCAAGATAATATATATCGATTTATTTCTGTACATCTAACTATGGACAACTAGTTGTAGGTTACTAACGAGGACAGCTGACTTAATAAACTTAAAAACAAAAACTTATTAAAAATGTTGTAATTATATTTTGAACATACTTTGATATATATGTACATATTTTTTATAGGTTCGTGAATCGACCCGTGGCCAAGTCTTACTTCCCGACGAAGTAAAAATCTGTAAAAGTGAGTTATAGTCCTACTTTTTAAATCTAACATTTTTGGGATGAGAATACATGCAGTTTTATAAATATTTTACAAAATAGACACAAGTACGTGAAACTACATTCTATGGTTGAATTATTAAACCGAATATGCCCCTTTTTTGTCTGGTAATCTAAGAATTAGGGAACAGACACCCTAATTGACGTGAATCCTAAAGATAGATCTATTGGGTTCAACAAACCCCATCCAAAGTACCGGATGCTTTAGTACTTCGAATTCATCATGTCTGAAGGGAGTCCCGTAATGATAGGGGATATTCTATATGCATCTTGTTAAGGTCGGTTACCAGGTGTTCACCATATGAATGATTTTTATCTCTATGTATGGGATGTATATTGAAATATAAAATCTTGTGGTCTATTATTACGATTTGATAAATATATAGGTTAAACCTATAACTCACCAACATTTTTGTTGACGTTTAAAGCATGTTTATTCTTAGGTAATTATTAAGAGCTTCTGCTGTTGCATGCTAAAATATGGACAAGATTTGGTGTCAGCATGTTTGTATAATATTGTTTAAAATTGCATTCGAGATTTACTTTGTTGTAACATATTAATATTGTAAACCAATATGTATTGGTAGTGTGTAAGTGTGATATTTTTAGATTATCATTTCTGGATAATCTAGGTGGTGTCCTTTTAACCTTGTTGATAAAATAAAGGTTATGGTTTGTTTTAAAAACGAATGCAGTCTTTGAAAACGTCTCATATAGAGGTCAAAACCTCGCAACGAAATCAATTAATATGGAACGTTTATAATCAATATGAACGGGACATTCCACTTGGTATCCGAGCGTTAGTCTTAGAGAACTAGAAATTACATTAGTGTGTCTTATCGAGTTTATTAGGATACACTAGTGAGTCTGAACTTCGACCGTGTTTTCTTCAAAAACGATTGCTTAACACTTTTGTTGGAAACTATATATTATTAACATGTAAATATTATGTGATATATTAACCTCTTAATGTGTTTGATATTGTGTGATAGATGTCTACCACTAGTTCAAATCCCATCGACTCACCTAATCATAATAATGAAGAGTCGAATATATTTTGGGAAGATTCACAAATTCCCGAAGAAGAACCGTAAGAGGAGGAACCGGAAGAGGAGGAACCGGAAGAAGAGGAACCGGAAGAGGAGGAACCGAAAGAGGAGGAACCAGAAGAAGAAGAGGTTCCGGAGGAATAAATATTGATACCTACTTTAATCGATTAAATAAAAGAAAATCCTCAACCAACAGACCAAAGTTAAAAATGGTCAATGGTGTTTCCGCCAAGGAAGCAAAATGTTGGGAAGATTACCAATTTTCCGATGAATCAGATCCCGATGAGGAATCCGATGATGTTATAGAAATTACCTCGACCCAATTTAATATAGCAAAAGAAAATAATAAGGGAAAAGGTATAAAAATAGAGAAACCTGATTCCAACCCCGATGAGCTTTATATGTATCAGCAACATTCGTATTTCCTAAATTGTAATAATAACCCGAGAACCTCAAAACCACTAGGTTTTTCTAAACCATTGTGGAAAACAACAGATCGTATTAGGGGAGCATCATATATCCCTAAGAAATTAGCAAAACGAACCAAGTCCGAAGAAGAAGAAATGAGTGAGTCGGATTAAAGAGTTGTAATCATGTTGTGTAATATATGTAATATAGTGTGCTTGTGCTTTTATGATAAATGTAAAATTGCTTGTATTGTTTGTTAATTATCTTTTATGAATCTAACCCTCGTCTATTTTTACAGTATAAAAACACAAAATGGACGTTAAGGTAAACAACCGAATATTTTAGAAGACCTACCAGAGGATATGATTGATGAAATCTTGTCTAGAGTCGGTCAGAATTCATCAGCACAATTAGTTATGGCGAAATTAACTTGTCAAACATTTGAAAAACTTTCCAGAAATGCCTTAGTTTATAAAAGGCTTTCCTTTGATAGGTGGGGTATATCACGTTGGGGAGACCGTAAGTTACACCGTGTTTTCTTTAAAGCGTTAAATGCAGGGAACCCAAATGCAATTTTTCGCTACGGGTTAAGAACCTATTTTGACTCAACATATCCCAACATAGGATTTCGTGAATTAGAAAGAGCTTCTAACATGCAACATAAAGAAGCATGTTATGCTTACGGGTTAGGGATGTTCGCTTCTCACCAAAGTGAGAAAAAGAACATCGGATTATAACTACTAAATGAAACATTCCCACAAGTGACGGACTCAGTAGTTGGGGTAAGAAACAAGGTTTTTAGATTGCTATGAGGCTGTTGGGCATTACGAAACCCTCGTCCTTTTGATGACATTACAACATGATGCCTAGCCAATGGTCATAACGATTACTTTCCACAAGACCAAGGATGGGAAGTCATTTTAGTAAAACCAGAATGCATGACTTGTTTCTGGACTTATGAATTACGTGTCTTTATTGCCTTTGCTGAACAACTTGCGTATTAATTAGAATTACCTTTATAGCTGCCGTGTAGTAAAGTTGTTATGTGTTATGTTTCATCCTATATGTATTATAAGTGGTATTGTATGTTTGTAAAATATTGTATAAAAGTTTGAACGCGAAATATTATTGTAATAAGTTTTTCATATAGAAGCGTAGTAGTTGAGTTGTATAGTAGCTAGTAAGTGTGAACTTAACGGGTAGGTACTACCCGAATTAAAACTATAAAATGCTAATATGAAGAAAAAACTTTTATAAATAAGTTCATATAATACTATGTAATACTATTGACTACTCTTAAATTCTATATGATTAACTCAATTCTTTTGGGCTATTTTTGAAGGAAATGGCACCGGCAACTCGTCAGAATTTGAACATGAGTGAGGAAGACTTCCGTGTTTTCCTTGCAGCAAACATAGCCGCAGTACAGGCTACGATGCAAAATAACAATAACTCTGGATCTAGCAGTGGAACTAATTTCACAAGAAATCGTGTAGGATGCTCCTACAAAGAATTCACTGCCTGCAAACCTTTGGAATTTGATGGAACCGAAGGACCAATTGGATTGAAAAGGTGGACCGAGAAGGTCGAATCTGTTTTTGCCATACGTAAGTGTACTGAAGAGGACAAAGTTAAGTATGCTATGCATACCTTCACAGGTACTGCGTTAACGTGGTGGAACACCTATCTTGAACAGGTAGGACAAAATGCTGCTTACGCACTACCATGGTCGGCATTCAAGCAATTGATGAATGAGCAGTACCATCCTAGAAACGAAGTCAATAAGCTCAAGGTAGAACTTAGAGAGTTACGAACACAAGGGTTCGACATTACCACATATGAGCGACGATTCACAAATTTGTGCCTATTGTGTCCGGGAGCGTTCGAAGATGAAGAAGAGAAGATCGACGCATTTGTAAAAGGGTTACCAGTAAGGATTCAAGAAGATGTGAGTTCACACGAGCCCACTTCCATACAGAAGGCAAGTCGAATGGCTCATAAACTCATAAATCAGATTGAGGGGAGAATTAAAGAGTAGGCGGCCGAAGAAGCCAACACGAAACAACTCAAGAAAAAGTGGGAAGAAACCAGTGACAAGGGTCACCAATACAATAACAACAACAATCACAACCATAATCACAATAACAATCATAACAACCGCAACAACAATCGCAACAATAACTGTAATCCTAACAATAACTACAACAAACGTTCCAACAACAGCAACAACTACAACAACCGTTTCAACAACAATAACAATCCCAACAACAACATCAATAACAACAAACAACAGAAACAACCATGTTTCAGGTGTGCAGAGTACCATCCGAATGCGTTTTGCACAACATTTTGCACCAAGTGTAAGAGAGGTGGTCATGGCGCGGAAAAATGTGAGGTTTACGGACCAAAGAACAACAAAAATAAAGAAACAAATAATGTCGGAAAAAATAATGCCGACGTAGTTTGTTATAAATGTGGAAAACTGGGTCACATTATTAGAAATTGCCTAAACCAAGGGAATACTAATGGGCAAGGCCGCGGAAGAGTTTTCAATATTAATACGACAGAAGCGTAGGAAGACCCATAGCTTGTTACGGGTACGTTTCTTATTGACAATAAATCTGCTTATGTTTTATTTGATTCGGGTGCGGATAGAAGCTATATGAGTAGAGATTTTTGTGCTAAATTAAGTTGCCCATTGACGCCTTTGGATAGTAAATTTTTACTCGAATTAGCAAACGGTAAATTAATTTCAGCAGATAATATATGTCGGGAGAGAGAAATTAAACTGGGGGATGAAACGTTTAAAATTGATTTAATACCAGTCGGGTTAGGGAGTTTTGATGTAATAATTGGCATGGACTAGTTGAAAAAGGTGAGAACAGAGTTCGTTTGTTACAAAAGTGCGATTCGCATTATGCTAGAAAAAGGAAAACCTTTAATGGTGTACGGAGAAAAGAACAACGCGAAATTAAATCTTATTAGTAGTTTGAAGGCACAAAAACTAATAAAAAAAGGTTGTTACGTCATTCTGGCACACATCGAGGAAGTTAAACCTGAAGAAAAGAACATCAGTGATGTTCCCTTCGCAAAAGAATTTTCCGATGTATTTCCGAAAGAATTACCGGGATTACCCCCACATCGATCCGTTGAATTTCAAATAGACCTTGTACCAGGAGCTGCACCAATAGCTCGTGCTCCATAAAGACTCGGACCCAGCGAAATGAAAGAATTACAAAGTCAGTTACAGGAACTTTTAGAGCGTGGTTTTATTTGACCAAGTACATCACCATGGGGAGCTCCTGTTCTGTTTGTTAAGAAGAAAGATGACACATTTAGGTTGTGTATCGACTACCGAGAGTTGAACAAACTTACCATCAAGAACCGCTACCCACTACCGAGAATTGACGACTTATTTGATTAACTACAAGGCTCGTCAGTTTATTCGAAGATTGATTTATGTTCTGGGTATCATCAAATGCGGGTGAAGGAGGATGATATTCCAAAGACTGCTTTTAAGACGCGTTACAGTCATTACGAGTTTATGGTTATGCCGTTTGGGTTGACTAACGCACCAGCTATGTTCATGGACCTCATGAACCGAGTGTGTGGACCATACCTTGTCAAGTTTGTCATTGTTTTCATCGATGACATACTTATTTACTCAAAGAATGACCAAAAGCACGAAGAACATTTAAGAAAAGTGCTATAGTTATTAAGGAAGGAAAAGTTGTACGCTAAGTTTTTAAAGTGTGCATTTTGGTTGGAAGAAGTTCAATTCCTCGGTCACATAGTGAACAAAGAAAGTATTCAGGTGGATCCAGCAAAGATTGAAACCGTTGAAAAGTGGGAAACCCTAAAAAATCCGAAACACATACGCCAATTTTTAGGGCTAGCTGGTTATTACAGGAGATTCATCCAAGATTTTTCCAAAATAGCAAAACCCTTGACTGCATTAATGCATAAAGGGAAGAAATTTGAATGGAAGGATGAACAAGAGAAAGCGTTTTAATTGTTGAAGAAAAAGTTAACTACGGCACCTATATTGTCATTACGTGAAGGGAATGATGATTTTGTGATATATTGTGACGCCTCAAAGCAAGGTCTCGGTTGTGTATTAATGCAACGAACAAAAGTAATTGCTTATGCATCTAGATAATTGAAGATTCACGAGTAGAATTATACGACGCATGATTTGGAATTAGGCGCGATTGTTTTTGCATTAAAGACTTGGAGGCACTACTTATATGGGGTCAAAAGTATTATATATACCGATCACAAAAGTCTTCAACACATATTTAATCAGAAACAACTGAACATAAGGCAGCGCAGATGGATTGAATTGTTGAATGATTATGACTTTGAGATTCGTTACCACCCGGGGAAGGAAAATGTGGTAGCCGACGCCTTGAGCAGAAAGGACAGAAAACTGCATTCGAGTAAAAGCTATGAATATAATGATTCACACTAACCTTACTACTCAAATAAAGGAGGCGCAACAAGGAGTTTTAAAAGAGAGAAATTTAAAGGATGAAATACCCAAAGGATCGGAGAAGCATCTTAATATTCGGGAAGACGGAACCCGGTATAGGGCTGAAAGAATTTGGGTACCAAAATTTGGAGATATGAGAGAAATGGTATTTAGAGAAGCTCATAAAACCAGATACTCAATACATCCTGGAACGGGGAAGATGTACAAGGATCTCAAGAAACATTTTTGGTGGCCAGGTATGAAAGCCGATGTTGCTAAATACGTAGGGTAATGTTTGACGTATTCTAAGGTCAAAGCGGAGCATCAGAAACCATCAGGTCTACTTCAACAACCCGAAATCCCAGAATGGAAATGGGAAAATATTACCATGGATTTCATCACTAAATTGCCAAGAACTGCAAGTGGTTTTGATACTATTTGGGTAATAGTTGATCGTCTCACCAAATCAACACACATCCTGCCAATAAGAGAAGATGACAAGATAGAGAAGTTAGCATGACTGTATTTGAAGGAAGTCATCTCCAGACATGGAATACCAATCTCTATTATCTCTGATAGGGATGGCAGATTTATTTCAAGATTCTGGCAGACATTACAGCAAGCATTAAGAATTCGTCTAGACATGAGTACTGCCTATCATCCACAAACTGATGGGCAGAGCAAAAGGACAATATAAACGCTTGAAGACCTGCTACGAGCATGTGTTATTGATTTCGGAAACAGTTGGGATCGACACCTACCGTTAGCAGAATTTTCCTACAACAACAGCTACCATTCAAGCATTAAGATGGTGCTGTTTGAAGCACTTTATGGTAGAAAGTGCAGGTCTCCGATCTGTTGGAGTGAAGTGGGGGATAGCCAAATTACGGGTCTGGAGATAATACAAGAAACTATCGAGAAGATCATTCAAATTCAACAACGGTTGAAAATCGCCCAAAGTCGACAAAAGAGCTACGCTGACATTAAAAGAAAAGATATAGAATTTGAAATTGGAGAGATGGTCATGTTTAAATTTGCACCTTGGAAAGGCGTTGTTCGATTTGGTAAACGAGGGAAATTAAATCCAAGGTATATTGGACCATTCAAGATTATTGATCGTGTCAGACCAGTAGCTTACCGACTTGAGTTACCTCAATAACTCGCGGCTGTACATAACACTTTCCATGTCTCGAATTTGAAGAAGTGTTTTGCTAAAGAAGATCTCACTATTCCGTTAGATAAAATGCAAATCAACGAAAAACTTCAATTCATCGAAGAACCCGTCGAAATAATGGATCGTGAGGTTAAAAGACTTAAGCAAAACAAGATACCAATTGTTAAGGTATGATGGAATGCTCGTAGAGGACCTGAGTTCACCTGGGAATGAGAAGATCAGATGAAGAAGAAATATCCACACTTATTTCCAGAAGATACATCAACACCTCCAACTGCTTAAAAATTTCAGGACGAAATTTATTTAACGGGTAGGTACTGTAGTGACCCGAACGTTTCCATGTTTATATATATTAAATGAAATTGTTATTTACATGAGTAAGTGTTTCCAACATGTTAAGCAATCAAACTTGTTAAGACTTGTTTAAATGAAATAGGTTTCATATAGACATTTGACCACCCAAGTTGACTGGTGATTCACGAACGTTAAAACTTGTAAAAACTTTATGATGACATATATATGGATATATATATATATATATATATATATATATATATATATATATATATATATATATATATATATATATATATATATATATAGTTAACTTGATATTATGATAAGTAAGTATCTCATTAGGTATTTTAACAATGAGTTATATACATAAAAATGTGACTATTGAATTAAGAAACTCGAAAACTATATGTATAACGATTATCGTTATAACAACGTCTTACTAATTACATATGAATCATATTAAGATATTGTTACACTATATTTAATCCTAATAAATGATAAGTAAACATGTCGTTATGTATATTAACGATGAACTATAAATGTAAAAACAAGACTACTAACTTAAGGATTTCGAAACGAGACATATATGTAACGATTATCGTTGTAACGACATTTAAATGTGTATATATCATATTAAGAAATATTAATATATCATAATATCAAGATAATATAATAATTTAACATCTCATTAGATATAATAAACATTGGGTTAACAACATTTAACAAGATCGTTAACTTAAAGGTTTCAAATCAACATTTACATGTAACGACTAACGATGACTTAATGACTCAGTTAAAATGTATATACATGTAGTGTTTTAATATGTATTTATACACTTTTGAAAGACTTCAAGACACTTATCAAAGTACTTCTACTTAACAAAAATGCTTACAATTACATCCTCATTCATTTTCATCAACAATTCTACTCGTATACACTCGTATTTGTACTCGTACAATACACAGCTTCCAAAAGTACTTACTATTGGTATATACACTCCAATGATCAGCTCTTAGCAGCCCATGTGAGTCACCTAACCATGTGGGAACCATCATTTAACATCTAGCATGAAATATCTCACAAATTAACAAACTAATGGAGCCTATATGATAGAGTAAAGTTCAAGTGAATGAGGAGGTACACAAACACTTTCATTTTGCAACTTACATGCATCAAACTACTCTCTCTTAAGTGTTCTTCCTTTGTTCTAAGTATTCTTCATCATCTTCATCAAAATATAGCTCAATCTAGTTCATAAATCCATACATAAACCAAGATACAAAACAACTACTCAAGAACACACCAACAACACTTCCAAGTTTGCTAGCTTACTTCCAATCTTGCAAATCCACTTTGAGTGATCATCCAACCTCAAGAAATCTTTATTATTTATAGTAAGATATCTTTCTAATACAAGGTAATACTTATATTCAAACTTTGATTCAATTTCTATAACTTTAACAATCTTATTTCGAGTGAAAATCTTACTTGAATTTGTTTTCATGTCATGATTTTGCTTCAAGAATTTTCAAGCCATCCAAGGATTCTTTGAAGCTAGATCTATTTTTCTCATTTCCAGTAGGTTTATCCACAAAACCTGAGGTCGTAATGATGTTCATAACATCATTCGATTCATATATATAAAACTACCTTATTCGAAGGTTTAAACTTGAAATCACTAGAACATAGTTTAGTTAACTCTAAACTTGTTCGCAAACAAAAGTTAATCTTTCTAACTTGACTTTTAAAATCAACTAAACACATGTTCTATATCTATATAATATGCTAAATTAATGATTTAAAATCGGAAAATACGAAAATACCGTAAAACCGGATATACGCCGTCGTAGTAACCCCGCGGGCTGTTTTGGGTTAGTTAATTAAAAACTATGATAAACTTTGATTTAAAAGTTGTTATTCTGGGAAAATGATTTTTCTTATGAACATGAAACTATATCCAATAATCATGGTTAAACTCAAAGTGGAAGTATGTTTTCCAAAAAATGGTCATCTAGACGTCGTTCTTTCGACTGAACTGACTACCTTTACAAAAATGACTTGTAACCTGTATTTCTGACTATAAACTTGCACTTTTTCTGTTTAGATTCATAAACTTAAATTCAATATGAAACCATAGCAACTTGAAACACTCAAAACGGATTTAAAACGAAGAAGTTATGGGTAAAACAAGATTGGATAATTTTTCTTGTTGTAGGTACGTGAAAATTGGTAACAAATCTATATTAATCATATCCTAGCTAACTTATATTGTATTATACATGTATTCTAATATATTATGTAATCTTGGGATACCGTAGACACGTATGCAAATGTTTTGACATATCATATCGACCCATATATATATATTATTTGGAACAACCATAGACACTCTATATGCAGTAATGTTGGAGTTAGCTATACAGGGTTGAGGTTGATTCAAAAAATATATATACTTTGAGTTGTGATCTAGCCTGAAACGTGTATACACTGGGTCGTGGATTGATTCAAGATAATATATATCGATTTATTTCTGTACATCTAACTATGGACAACTAGTTGTAGGTTACTAACGAGGACAGCTGACTTAATAAACTTAAAGCATTAAAACGTATTAAAAATGTTGTAATTATATTTTGAACATACTTTGATATATATGTACATATTTGTTATAGGTTCGTGAATCGACCAGTGGCCAAGTCTTACTTCCCGACGAAGTAAAAATCTGTGAAAGTGAGTTATAGTCCCACTTTTTAAATCTAACATTTTTGGGATGAGAATACATGCAGTTTTATAAATGTTTTACAAAATAGACACAGGTACGTGAAACTACATTCTATAGTTGAATTATTAAACCGAATATGCCCCTTTTTAGTCTGGTAATCTAAGAATTAGGGAACAGACACCCTAATTAACGCGAATCCTAAAGATAGATCTATTGGGTTCAACAAACCCCATCCAAAGTACCGGATGCTTTAGTACTTAGAATTCATCATGTTCGAAGGGAGTCCCGGAATGATAGGGGATATTCTATATGCATCTTGTTAAGGTCGGTTACCAGGTGTTCACCATATGAATGATTTTTATCTCTATGTATGGGATGTATATTGAAATATGAAATCTTGTGGTCTATTATTACGATTTGATAAATATATAGGTCAAACCTATAACTCACCAACATTTTTATTGACATTTAAAGCATGTTTATTCTCAAGTGATTATTAAGAGCTTCCGCTATTGCATGCTAAAATATGGACAAGATTTGGTGTCAGCATGTTTGTATAATATTGTTTAAAACTGCATTTGAGATTTACTTTGTTGTAACATATTAATATTGTAAACCAATATGTATTGGTAGTGTGTAAGTGTGATATTTTTATATTATCATTTCTGAATAATCTAGGTGGTGTCCTTTTAACCTTATTGATAAAATAAAGGTTATGGTTTGTTTTAAAAACGAATGCAGTCTTTGAAAACGTCTCATATAGAGGTCAAAACCTCGCAATGAAATCAATTAATATGGAACGTTTATAATCAATATGAACGGGACATTTCATATATAAGGAACCTAAGTAGTCCTAATTAGATAGCCATTGCATTGTAAACGAGTTCTAGAAGGTGTGGAATGTAAATCTTGTTGATTCTCTCTCATACCGAGTCTCCTTCACTCTTACCGAATCTCATTCTAACTTGTCTTTTCTTCTAATCTCAACATGATCTGACCTATCATTTGTTATCAGAGCTTCCTAGGAGTGATATTACATCACTAGATCGATCCAGAGATTGAAGATTACAGAATATGAGCAATCTCGGTATATTGAATCAGATTCGGTATATTCGAATCTGATAATCTGATGTTCAGATTCTTGTGATAAGTTTAGCGAAGGTGTATTAGGTTGATTAGAAAGAGTTTCGATCATCATTACAGCTTTTTAACATCAATCATGAAGAATCAAGTTGATTTTTAGAGTTCATGGCTAAAACTCTCGGTATTGATCAATTCCAGCTTGATTCTGTATTTTAGTAAAGGTTTGAGGTTTCAGTTGTGATCATGAGGTGTTTAATCACATTTCTGACGGTTTAATTTCATCAATTCTTCAAGTTTTGAAGATTTGATCGACATTCGGTATCATAACTGCCACACCGAATCTGCTTCAAAGTTATTAATTCTCATTAAGTGTTGCAGATTGTGGTGTGTTTGTGATTCTATCACATTCAGTTTGATCATACGCAGCTAATTGGTGTAGTTTGAGAAAGGATTCGTTTGAATTTCTAAGTTTTCATACTTAGACTCGGTATTGTCAACTGCTACAGTTGACATTAGGTATCCTATATATTTGGTATCTTTGATATTTTGTGTGATACTAACTTGTTTCCTTGTGTAGCAAGGTTACCGAATCTAATTCAAAGAAATTGGATTGTGTTTGCATTCAAAATCATACAGAATCTGACTACCGAGTCAGATACAGAACCAGAGTCTCGGTATCACTTAATTCATTAGTTTTAAGTGTTCTAAGGGTTTAAATCTTGTGGTTTCCAAATCTATACAAAATCTGGGTGTGTTACTTGTGTTACTGATCAGTTTCTGATACAGAATCTGGTTTACCGAATATCTACCGAATCTGCTACAGTACCGAACCACTTACCGAATCTGCTACAGTACCGAATCAGATACCGAATCTGACATTTTTGTTAGATTATTGTGAATTTTCATCCTAGATTTGTGTAATACCGAATCTTTACCGAATCTACCTCAATTTTAAGATGTCTACTCAAGATACTTTGATCATTGGATCAGATTCCCGTCCTCCAGTGTTGTTTGATGGCAAGTACACTCAGTGGCTTCACCGTATCACTCAGAACATAAAATACAAGGGTGAGAAAGCAAAGTACATATGGGCTTCTCTGAGAGATGGTCCAGTTGTAGATTTTCATCCAGATCCTCGTATGCCAATTCCAGTCTATGAACTTTCTGGTGATAAATGTGAGAGAGCTCAGGGTGACATAGAGGCAAAGAACATTGTTATGCAAGCTATCCCGTATGAGTTATTTGAAAATGTTGATAGCAACACTACAGCAAAAGATATATGGGATGAGATCAAATGACAGCAAGAAGGTTATGACATGTCAGATGTCACTAAATTGAATAAGGCTCTGGGATTTTATGAAGATTTCAAGCAGGAACCTGAAGAACAACTCAAGGATACCTACCGTCGTTTCAATTATGTCCTCAATGAGTTGAAAAGGTGCAAGATTATAAAAGTAAATGCTGAAGTCAACATGAAATTTCTCAAAAAGATCAATGTTGATTGACTTCCTTATGGAACCATTGTTCGATCTACCAAAGAGATTGATAAGATGACTATTCATGAGCTTGTTGGAGTTCTTATGCATTACCAACCGGAAGTGTCTAAACTTCAAGGAGGAAGGAAAGAGTCGTCTTCAAGTGATCCTCTTGCTCTCATTGCCAAAAAGAAGAGCAAATCATTTACGACTTCCAAAAGCTTATCCAAGAAAGTGCTTGTTGAAGAATCAACTGATTCTGAAGAGTTGAATCTTTCTGATGTTGATGATGCTCACCTTGAATTAGTCAAGATGGTAGCCATGTTCATTAAAGCCTTGAACAAACAAAAGTTCAAAGGCAAATCAAGCAATCAACGCAAGAACTCATCTTCATCCTCCTACTACAAGAAACCTGATCAATCAAAACAACAACGTGCTGATGATTCCAAGAAGGATGATTCCATCTATTTCAATTGTGGCAAAGCTGGTCATTACTCTCGTGAGTGCAAGATGCCTAAGAAAAAGGATGCAGCTTACTACAAGAAGAAAATGTTGATGGCAAAGATTGTGGAAACAGGAGGAGAGCTGAAATCGGTTGATGATACTTGGTTTAACTGGACTGTTGATTCAGATTCAGAGGTGGAACATGTAAATGTTTGCAAGGTGACCAAGCTCATCAAAGCAAAGGAAGCAATGGAGAATTCTGACTCAACATCCTATGATGATGAGGTACAATCATCTGATATCTCACATGATTTTATAAAAGTGCAAAATGACATGATGAAGAATCTGGTCTCAATGTCAAAAGAAGTTAAAGGTTTAAAATTTGAAAACAAGGTTTTGAAAGATAAAATCAAACTTTCTGAGACCAGACCATCTTCATCTAAATTACAATCAGAATTGCAAAGATTAACTGTTCAACTCAGCTCCACAGAAACTGAGTTGCAAGATCTTAAAAAATCAATTCATCTGATTAAAGTCGAAAGGACAGATTATCATCTAAAATCGAAACGACTTGCAGAAAAAGTTCAATTTTCAGAAAAAGATCTTTCTAATTTGAAAACTCAACATGAATCCACACTTTCAAAGCTAAACAAGAAAATTATTCAATTGGAGAATACCATAATTGAGAAGAACACTGAAATTTCTTCATTGTCAAAAGAGTCTCTTCAAATGAAAGCTCAACTTGCTCGATATGAGGAAAAACTCTATCGCACAGAGCAATCTAAAGCTATCATTGATATGGAACTTTCAAAATAAACAATTTTTGTGAATAGACCAAAAACGATTCATGGTGAAAAGTGGGGGTTAGGTTATGAAGATCCTCAGATCTTAGATAATGCTTTCAAAAAGATTCCAGGATTATATCATTCTGATTAATTTCAAGCTGGTTTACCATCTCATTTTGTGCATGCTTCTGATGCTGATTTTGATGATATTCTTGTTAATCGCAAATCTAGAAAATACCATCAAATTAGCTTAATGTATGAGAAAATCAATGCTAAAATGGGTAAATCAAATTCTGTTTTCTTGAAGGAACTTGTTGAAACTGAAAAGAATATGCAACATGAAAATTATGTGCCTAAGCGTAGACTGGCTTATATCCCTATACTCATGCTAGAGAAATACATTTTAATGCTTGAGAATGAAGTGTTTAACAAACCTAGTTCTAGCATTATTGCCATAGATATGGTGTTTGATGAACCAACTTTTGATGTGAAACCAATTTTACCGGCCTTACCTGCATGTTCTGATAATGTTTTCTGTGAAGACCTAGCACATGAACTAACTGTCTTCTTTGAGAAATAATCCCTAGGTCAAACTGATTTAGATGTAAAGGTAGAACCTCGAGATGAACCAACTGTTGAAAATTTGATAGACTTTGATGCAACAATTGATCCTTTGAATGAATTTTACGCTAGCATACCTGCTTTACACATTTTGAGTCGTAAGGTAGATAGACTGGAAAAGGAAAATGTTGATTTGCAACTTAAGTGTCAATCATTAGAACAAATGCTTGCTTTATGTGATAAATTGCCTCCACTTCCTAAGAAAGAATGTACTTATGACTTTAAGGAAGGAGAAGTGATAGTTTCTGCTGAGGAATTATGTCTTGAGATTAAAAGCTTAAAATAAAAGATAATTCAATTGAAACAGGCTTACACACTTAAGCAATCATCTTCTGTTGAAACCAATGTGTCTGAATGTGTTGGTGGGATTGCTAAGATGGGAAATGGGACAACAACATCTACGGATTCAAAACCCATTACTATTCTTAAAAACCCACTACGTTCTCAATTTAGTAAATGTGATTCAAAAGTTGCACCTTCAACGCAATTTGTTGTCAAGAAAGTTCATTCTCAAAATGGTTCTGTGTCAGCTGAAAAGATTCTTATGATTCCAATGTCAAATAAATCAAAGGAGAGTCTTTTAACAAGATCAGTTAAGTCTGAACAACACACGAGTCCTAAACCTGATTTGAGTGAGTATGATGCAAAGGAACGTAAAATGAAATTGAAAATTTTGCAAAATCAATCATCTCATGTGTCAACTGAAAAGTTTGGACGTCTAACTAACAGAGGTGTTTTCCGTATCAAAGGTCATAATCCAAATTTGACTTTCAAGTCTGTATGGGTTCCTAAGTCCACGACTAAGAAAGTAGCAAACAAACAAAAGCAATCTGCTAGTCGACCTAGGAAATCATCACATGTTTTTCAATTTTCGTCTATGAACAAAACATCTGCATGGAATAAGTTGTGTGTTAAGACTTCTGATAACGATTTAAAACTTGATATTACGTATGATGCTTCATGTAATGTGGTTTTAAATGATGCTTTATTGTCTAAATTGCATGTTGCTTTACGTGATTATCTCATTGTTGATCCAAAGTTTGTTGTTGGTACTAACCGTAGAGGACCCAAGAAACTTTGGGTACCTAAACTCTAGGAAATTAACGCTTACAGGGTTTCGACGTCCGTGTTTGGTATATCAATTCCAGTTGTTCTCGACACATGACGGGCGATAAATCCTTGGTTGTCAATTTCATTGACAAATTCCTAGGAACGGTTACATTTGGAAATGATGAGATTGCAGCAATAACGGGTTATGGAGATTTTGTGAAAAATGGCATAATGATCAAACGGGTCTCATATGTTGAGGGTTTGGGGTGCAGTTTATTTAGTGTCAGCCAATTTTGTGACAGAGATCTACAGGTTTTGTTTGAACATCATCAATGCTCGGTGCAATCCACCGATGGAAATGATCTACTTGTTGGTAAACGTTGTGCTTCACTTTATACTATTGACCTCAATGATGCACCATCACATGAAACCATGTGTTTGGCTACCCGTTCAACAAAGGAGAATTCATGGTTATGGCATCACCGGATGTCACACCTGAATTACAAGGGTATTAATCGATTAGTCTCTAAAGAATTAGTTGATGGTATTCCAAGCTTTCAATATGATAAGCATCATGTGTGTCCATCATGTGCGATGGGTAAGCTGAAATGGACTAATCATCCGCTTAAGCAAAACCCCAGTACTTCATCGTCCTTACAATTATTGCATATGGACTTATGTGGACCCATGAGGGTTTCTAGCCCCGGGGACCAAAAACATGTGCTTGTCATTGTGGATGACTATACCCGATTTACATGGATTTTCCTTCTGCGGACTAAGTCTGAAACCCCCACCATTATCATTGAGTTCATTAAAAAGACTCAACGCTCTTTTAACAAACATGTTAAGAGTATTCAAACTGATAATGGGATGGAATTTAAGAATGACCTGCTTGATAGTAATTTGAAAGACCAAGGTATTGAACATCAGTTCTCTGCTGCACGAACCCCACAACATAATGGAGTTGTCGAACGACGTAATCGTACGTTGTGCGAGGCAGCTCGAACGATGCTTGCTTACTCCAAACTACCTCCAAAAATGTGGGGGGGAGGCCATTTCCACTACATGTTATACCCAAAATCACTGCATCATTAATAAACATTTTGATAAAACTCCTTATGAGTTACTATATGGTTGAAAGGACCCGTTCATATACATTATAAACGATTCACAATAGTTGATTACATCGCGAGGTATTTGACCTCTATATGATACATTTTACAAACATTGCATTCGTTTTTAAGAGACAAACTTTCTTTACAACGAAAGTTGACGGCATGCACACCATTTCATAATACATCCAACTATAATTGGCTTAATAATAATCTTGATGAACTCAATGACTCGAATGCAACGTCTTTCAAAATATGCCATGAATGACTCCAAGTAATATCCTTAAAATGAGCTAATGCACAGTGGAAGATTTCTTTAATACCTGAGAATAAACATGCTTTAAAGTGTCAACCAAAAGGTTGGTGAGTTCATAGGTTTATCATAACAATCATTTCAATATATTAATAGACCACAAGATTTCCGTTTATAAATATATGTACACTCGCAAGTGTATATAAGTATTCTATAAGTTGTAGGCACCCGGTAACAAGCCTTAACGTTCATATTTTACCCTCTGAAGTACACCATATCAGGTGTGTTATATAAACCTTGAAGTACTAAAGCATCCCATAGTCAGGATGGGGTTTGTCAGGCCCAATAGATCTATCTTTAGGATTCGCGCCTACCGTACGTAGACAAGTAGTTTAATGTTACCAAGCTAAGGGTATATTTCTGGTTTAAACCTACGTAGAATTAGTTTTAATACTTGTGCCTATTTTGTAAAACATTTATAAAAACAGCGCATGTATTCTCAGTCCCAAAAATATATATAAAAGGGAGCAAATGAAACTCACAATACTGTATTTCGTAGTAAAAATACATATAACGTCATTTAACAAGTGCAAGGTTGGCCTCGGATTCACGAACCTATATTAATTATATATATTTATATGTTGGTCAATATTTGTCTAACAATTTTTGGTCAAGTCATAGTGTACCACAATCCTAATGCTCGAGACTAATATGCAAAAGTCAACAAAAGTCAACTTGACTCAAAATGACTTCTAAAATTTATACGTGTTTATTATATAACTTAACTATAGTCGTTTTATATATTTAAATATATTTATTAGATTTTATAATAATAAAAGTCATTTATTAATAGAAATTTATATTAACGTTTATATATAATAAAATATACTTTTATATATCTTAAGTAGTAAAATTTATAAAGTTCACTTAATATCGTAAAACTATAGTGGTAAGTATTATTAATGTAATTATATTACACGTGGTGAAAAATATCTTTGTATCCCCTATTTATTTGATAAAATAATATTGATCATAATAATAATAAGTAAAAGTTGTATTATTTTGTAATAATAATAATTATTATTCTATAACAATATTTATATTTACTAAAAATGGTATTATGATAAAATGATAATACTAACATAATAGTAATAATGATATTTTATAATAACAATGATATTTTTATTAAAATAATAACGACGATAGTAATAATAATCATTTTAACAATAATACTAAAATTCAGTTGACTATAACTTCTAATCTGTTCATCGAAACCATTCGATATCTAAATGAAAAGTTCTTAATTTTTCGCTAGCTTTCCAATGACATGCATATCATATACCCTATCTCAGTAGCATATGTATCTAATTCAGGATTCAACAAACCTATCTAAGGACAATATCGAATGTACAAGCATGCATAATCCTATATACTCGAGCACTAGTTAGGGATACACTATTGATATATAAAAGTTAAGTTATGAGTGCTCACGTATCAATATTGAGATTCAATATTGCAGGACAGTACGTAGACGCAACGGAGATGATAAACACTAGATTGACCTCACGAGCATACCCATGAACCATACCCATCACCTCCATAGCTATAACCCATAATTTCCTTAGCTTCGACTCATTCAAAAAACTATTTTGAAATCACTCGGACATCACTCCATCGTAATATTTTATGTATACTAATAATATCTTGAAATAATACAGAGCAAATATATATATATATATATATATATGTAAATCGATTGAGAGAGTTTAGAGAAATATATTTTCAAGTTTCTATGAAATAATGAAACCTATTGAATTCAATTTATAATAGATTTTTGAATTATTAAAATGAATTATTAAAGTATGAATTATTAAAGTGAATTATTAAAGTAAGAATTATTAAAGTGAATTATTAAAGTATGAATTATTAAAGTGAATTATTAAAGTTAAATAAAGTAAAAGTAAAGTAAAGGTAAAGTTAAAGTATAGTAAAAGTATAAAAACTATGTATGTATAATACGCGTATAAATATATATAATATTAATTTAAATCGTTATATATATTTAATGAAATAAAATATAAATATCGTTATATTTATTATACTGGTTAAGTAATGAGTTGTCAAAAGTGATTCTAGATATTTATAAAAGTTATATACGTTTTAATAATAAAGTTCTTTTTAAACTGAAAATGTTTTTGTACGTTTGAAAATAGATTAATAGAATATTATGGAAACCAATTTTCCACTAGCTTTTGTCTAACTTTCGTAAATGACACTTTTTATTTTTATTTATAAATAGCTTTACAAATTATTCCGAATATCGTTAAGAGGAATAGATTTTCTCAAATCATAGTGGACCTCTCAACAGAGACTTGTAATCATAATTCAATGTTTCTGATAATTCAATCATTTAATATATTTTTTTTAATTTCGTCGATAATCATATTGAAACAAATACTTTCATATAAAGCATTATACATTTAAATACTTTGTTGACATTTTCAATTTATAACATATACACATATACATACATATTCATATATGTTCATTTAATGGTTCGTGAATCATTGGAATTTGGTCGAGGTTTAAATGAATGTATAAACATAGTTTAAAATCCTTGAGATTTAACTTAACAAACTTTGCTTATCATGTCGGAATAATATAAAGATTAAAGTTTAAATTTGGTCAGAAATTTCCGGGTCGTCACAGTACCTGCCCGTTAAAGAAATTTCGTCCCCGAAATTTGATAGAGGTCGTCATGACTAACAATGAGAATGTTATTATAACGATTATAGAGTTTTATCATGTTCAAGAAGAATGGATAAAATAATTCGATTACTCGAAGCGTGTGAGTGAAGTTATCATAAATGAATGAAATAAGATAATAGTGATTCGTCGTATCTTTTGACGTCATCACGATTGATCTCCGAAATGAAAATCTTTGTAATCTATATTGGATTTGATTATTCGGCAATTAAGAAAATTATGATCCTCTTCGAATTAATGCGATAATCCATTTTGATTTCTCTGTCGGATATTTCACTATAAATCCACCTCATTTGTTTTCTTACAACTCACACCTTCTCAACTCATATTTTAAAGTATTTGTCAATATGCTTCATCCAGTGCTGATTCTTGATATACTCATCACTTTCATATCTGTCGCTCTTCTTTTTCATCTGCCTCCGGAAGAATCTATTTACTTCTACTATACTCTTGGTTTTATAGTGTTTTTAGTTCTCCCGTGTCTCTATATTGCTATATGCATTGATATATACGGTTTGTGATTTCTGGGTTGTTGTTGGGTTTTATATCTTCCCTTATATTTCAAAGTCCTTGCTTCTTCTATAATCATTGTCATCCACAGTTAATACACTCTTCTATTTGCTATGATTTATACTCTAATTTCTAGTTCGGAGCTTTGTCCTTTCGTTTCTTCTTCTTGCGATTAAGCACCGCTTGTAATGGTCCAGAATTCGCAGATATAAATTTCGGAATGAATATTGTTAATGTTCTAGGAAGGAAATTGTAATGGCACGATCTTGACTTGTCAAATTACCAGAATACCTCGAAAAATGCCGAATCGTCAAGAAATATTTTCTTGATATTTAGAGATCAAAGAGAATACAAGAGTCGTGTAACATAGCACATGATGACGTTATGATCTGTGAATCATCATGTTCCATTTAGAAACTCAGCATGAATTACTGTAATATAATCACGTTAATCAAGTGTCATTATATTATACTAACTCATGCTTCAGCTCCCAACACTTCTTCAAGAATATTCCTATTTTAAATTCAAATTTTTTTTTTTAGAATTTAGAAACTAACATAGTTTCTTTTTATGTTGTAACGCAGATATTGCGAAGAGATAAAAGATTTCAGATAAGAATAGTTGTGAAAATATCTTCAGGAATATCGAAGATATTATAATAAAAGATACGATAATATGGATGATGAAGAAGATTTGTCTGTGAAGGTTTAGAATAAGAAGTAAGGTGTTTGCTAACGATTTCAGTAGACACTGAATCATTTGGATCCTTTGAAGGCAGGTTTAGTCTTTGTGATTTATCCACAGCCTCCTTCATGGTCTGCTCAATCCGTTTTCCAGTTTCAAACCTTCTCTTTTTCTCAGCTTTACCACCATACTATTCTTTATCATCAAACTTTTGACTGTTAAAGTCGTTTACAGTTTTTGCTGCTTCATCAGCATTTTTCCAATTTCGGAGAACTAGTTCATATTTTGGGATGTTTTTCAGAAAATTCACATTCGAAGTATGTAAGTCTAGGAGATAGACGTTATATGTATAACTTTTGACGTAAAATTGTCGCGAAATTCAAAATACTGATTGCTAATTCCCAGTAGTTGGTGTGACAATTATTGTTACAGGATGTAGGTGAGTACATGATGGAGTTTTAATGAATAAGTATAGTGGCTTTTCGGAGAGGCTTAAGTCGAAGGTTAATGAAGTTGTTGATAAGTTTACTGCTAATGTAGCGAGATATGAAAGGTTCCCCAGTAACAATGATGAAGGGGTAATTGTTATAATAAGGTTTATTCGTATAAATAAATGAAGGTGATTTGCTGGAGCTGTGACAAAACTGTCTATTTTGGAAAGAGAATAAAAAATTATATTTGGTAATAAATATCAAAGATCTGATACGGATACGTGTTAAACTATAACTTTGGTTTCAAGAGCTTTTCAGATGCATGACAGTGGGTAATATGTGGTTGGATCATCATCTCGCATGTCTTTAGGAATTTTGAAGTGTTTGAACACATATTGTAATTGTTAATATACATATGATGTTCTAAGATTTTGAATGATACAAATATTTTTGTGAGTTCCATGAATAGAAATGAGGTTCTAGGACAGTTTTGAAGTCAAAGTATAGTTTTGAAAGATGTAGGAATCTAAGAGTGATGATTTCGGTTATATCTTGAATCGAATTATGAGATTTCAAAATTAGAATATGTAATTAGATTTTGAATGAGTATGGTTGTTTTGATTTCTATAAAAGAATGTATATTGTTGTGAAAATAGGGAGTATAATGGATGATTTGCTGAATCAGATTCGAAGAATGTAACATATTAATTGTGAATTTATATATCTCTCGGGTATTACCTACCCGTTAAAAAAATTTCACAATTAATATTTTGTACAAAAGAATTTTATTACAATCTTTATGGAAATATATATGTGTATATTTCTTCAGATGTAATATTGATTTAATGAGTTAACATTAAATTAAACTCATTTGATTTATGGTTAAGGCTAGGATAGATAATTTTTAAACTTTAGAAATTACATAATCGCCGTAGAATGTTTCTCCAATGAAGTTATGAATCAATACTTCATCGTTGTGGTATTCCTTGGTATCTACATGGCGTATGACGTCGATGATCGTGGGACAGATTGTGAAGTTGAGGTTTGCGATGCGGTTGTTATTGGTGGTGGTAATGGTACTGTTGATGTTGTTGATGGTGGTACTAGTTATGCTGCTGGTGCTGCTGCTGGTGTTTGTAACCTTTGCACCATATTCTCCAAAGCCACTACTCGAGCGCGAAGCTCGTTGACTTCTTCTATTACACCGGGGTGATTGTCGGTTCGGATGAGCGGATAAATATGATCTAGAATTTGGTGTAGTATATAATTATGACGAGATACTCTGGAAATGAGAGAGAAAATGGTGTTTCGGATAGGTTCGCCGGTAAGTGCTTCAGGTTCTTCGCCAAGAGGGCAATGTGGTGGATGGAAGGGATCACCTTCTTCTTATCTCCAATGATTAAGGAGGCTACGAACCCATCCCCAATTCATCCAGAATAGATGATGACTAATTGGTTGATCCATTCTGGTCACACTGCTTTCGGAACTTGAGTGGGATTCTAATTTCGGAATCCGAGGGACTTGAACTAATGACGAATTCCATTTCGTACCATTGAATAAAGAATTTTTCGATATGAAATGATTTTCTGGCTATCGGGTGGTATTTTAATTATATAGAGCAAAAGGTTTCGTAGATTACGGAGGAATTTACGGAATATGCCAGGCAAAGTTTACAGTAACAGATACGTTAAGATATGAATTAGCAGATACACTAAGATATGAATTTTGTCTATACACTATTCATGCAATCAATGCAATAAGATGTGTCTAGAATAAGAATGATAAGCAGGTAATTTCCGAAAAAAATGATGAGCAAAACTTTTGACATGCAGACACGGTCGAAGTCCAGACTCACTAATGCATCCTAACGACTATCAGTTAGACACACTAATGCAGACCTGGTTCGCTAAGACCACCGCTCTGATACCAACTGAAAGGACCCGTTCATATACATTATAAACGATTCACAATAGTTGATTACATCGCGAGGTATTTGACCTCTATATGATACATTTTACAAACATTGCATTCGTTTTTAAAAGACAAACTTTCTTTACAACGAAAGTTGACGGCATGCACACCATTTCATAATACATCCAACTATAATTGGCTTAATAATAATCTTGATGAACTCAATGACTCGAATGCAACGTCTTTCAAAATATGCCATGAATGACTCCAAGTAATATCCTTAAAATGAGCTAATGCACAGTGGAAGATTTCTTTAATACCTGAGAATAAACATGCTTTAAAGTGTCAACCAAAAGGTTGGTGAGTTCATAGGTTTATCATAACAATCATTTCAATATATTAATAGACCACAAGATTTCCGTTTATATATATATGTACACTCGCAAGTGTATAGAAGTATTCTATAAGTTGTAGGCACCCGGTAACAAGCCTTAACGTTCATATTTTACCCTCTGAAGTACACCATATCAGGTGTGTTATATAAACCTCGAAGTACTAAAGCATCCCATAGTCAGGATGGGGTTTGTCAGGCCCAATAGATCTATCTTTAGGATTCGCGCCTACCGTACATAGACAAGTAGTTTAATGTTACCAAGCTAAGGGTATATTTCTGGTTTAAACCTACGTAGAATTAGTTTTAGTACTTGTGCCTATTTCGTAAAACATTTATAAAAACAGCGCATGTATTCTCAGTCCCAAAAATATATATAAAAGGGAGCAAATGAAACTCACAATACTGTATTTCGTAGTAAAAATACAGATAACGTCATTTAACAAGTGCAAGGTTGGCCTCGGATTCACGAACCTATATTAATTATATATATTTATATGTTGGTCAATATTTGTCTAACAATTTTTGGTCAAGTCATAGTGTACCACAATCCTAATGCTCGAGACTAATATGCAAAAGTCAACCAAAGTCAACTTGACTCAAAATGACTTCTAAAATTTATACGTGTTTATTATATAACTTAACTATAGTCGTTTTATATATTTAAATATATTTATTAGATTTTATAATAATAAAAGTCATTTATTAATAGAAATTTATATTAACGTTTATATATAATAAAATATACTTTTATATATCTTAAGTAGTAAAATTTATAAAGTTCACTTAATATCGTAAAATTATAGTGGTAAGTATTATTAATGTAATTATATTACGCGTGGTGAAAAATATCTTTGTATCCCCTATTTATTTGATAAAATAATATTGATCATAATAATAATAAGTAAAAGTTGTATTATTTTGTAATAATAATTATTATTATTCTATAACAATATTTATATTTACTAAAAACGGTATTATGATAAAATGATAATACTAACATAATAGTAATAATGATATTTTATAATAACAATGATATTTTTATTAAAATAATAATGTCGATAGTAATAATAATCATTTTAACAATAATACTAAAATTCAGTTGACTATAACTTCTAATCCGTTCATCGAAACCATTCGATATCTAAATGAAAAGTTCTTAGTTTTTCGCTAGCTTTCCAATGACATGCATATCATATACCCTATCTCAGTAGCATATGTATCTAATTCAGGATTCAACAAACCTATCTAAGGACAATATCGAATGTACAAGCATGCATAATCCTATATACTCGAGCACTAGTCAGGGATACACTATTGATATATAAAAGTTAAGTTATGAGTGCTCACGTATCAATATTGAGATTCAATATTGCAGGACAGTACGTAGACGCAACGGAGATGATAAACACTAGATTGACCTCACGAGCATACCCATGAACCATACCCATCAACTCCATAGCTATAACCCATAATTTCCTTAGCTTCGACTCATTCAAAAAACTATTTTGAAATCACTCGGACATCACTCCGTCGTAATATTTTATGTATACTAATAATATCTTGAAATAATATCTTGAAATAATACAGAGCAAATATATATATATATATATATATATATATATATATATATATATATATATATATATATATATATATATATATATATATATATATATATATATATATATATATATATATATATATATCGATTGAGAGAGTTTAGAGAAATATATTTTCAAGTTTCTATGAAATAATGAAACCTATTGAATTCTATTTATAATAGATTTTTGAATTATTAAAGTGAATTATTAAAGTATGAATTATTAAAGTGAATTATTAAAGTATGAATTATTAAAGTGAATTATTAAAGTATGAATTATTAAAGTGAATTATTAAAGTGAATTATTAAAGTATGAATTATTAAAGTGAATTATTAAAGTTAAAGTAAATATCGTTATATTTATTATACTGGTTAAGTAATGAGTTGTCAAAAGTGATTCTAGATATTTATAAAAGTTATATACGTTTTAATAATAAAGTTCTTTTTAAACTGAAAATGTTTTTGTACGTTTGAAAATAGATTAATAGAATATTATGGAAACCACCTCCACTAGCTTTTGTCTAACTTTCGTAAATGACACTTTTTATTTTTATTTATAAATAGCTTTACAAATTATTCCGAATATCGTTAAGAGGAATAGATTTTCTCAAATCATAGTGGACCTCTCAACAGAGACTTGTAATCATAATTCAATGTTTCTGATAATTCAATCATTTAATATATTTTTTTTAATTTCGTCGATAATCATATTGAAACAAATACGTTCATATAAAGCATTATACATTTAAATACTTTGTTGACATTTTCAATTTATAACATATACACATATACATACATATTCATATATGTTCATTTAATGGTTCGTGAATCATTGGAATTTGGTCGAGGTTTAAATGAATGTATAAACATAGTTTAAAATCCTTGAGATTTAACTTTACAAACTTTGCTTATCATGTCGGAATAATATAAAGATTAAAGTTTAAATTTGGTCAGAAATTTCCGGGTCGTCACAATGGTAGACGCCCGAATGTCAAATATTTCTGTGTCTTTGGTTGTATATGCTATGTGCTTAACGATTTTGACAGCCTCGGAAAGTTTGATCCTCATGGCGATCAGGCCATATTTCTCGGTTATTCTTCAAACAAAGTTGCCTATCATGTCTATCACAAACGGACAAAGATGATCAAGGAAAGCATTAATGTAAGGTTCGAGGAGTTATCGAAAATGGCTTTTGAACAACTCGGTTCAAAACCCGATCCTAACCTGGCTACTACTTCTTTCGCGCAAAATTTCAATTTTCTTGAAGAAGGGTGTTCCTACGATAACAACAGAGGAATTGGATATCTTGTTTAATAGTCTTTATGCTCCTCAATGGAATTCAAATGTTCAAGCCGTACCAGTCACACTATCACAGTCAACTACTGTGGAGACTCAATCAAGTCTTTTTGATGAAGATACAACACCAACTGATTCACCTGTTGCTTCTTCATCCTCCCTCTGACCTCCTATTACTGATAATCTTGAACCAATTCAAGATTCATCCGTTGATACAACTCCAGTTGTTTCTCTAGATACTCAAATGAATCCATTAGAAAGTGTTACATCAGCTCAAGCGGATCAAGGCTCAACGTCAACAACGGTTGATGTTTCCATGGATACCACTGATATATAACCACTTCCACATAACAACCGATGGACTAAAAGTCATCCAATAGATCTTATTATTGGTGATGCATCTGCTCCAGTCTCAACTCGAAGGGCTACTCAGAAAATGTGTCTATACACTGCCTTTCTTAGTAATATTGAACCAACAACCGTTGCTCAAGCTTTACTAGATCTGAACTGGGTGGTTGCAATGCAAGAATAGATCAATCAATTTGAACGATTAAAAGGTTGGCAATTAGTTCCAAGACCAACGGGTCAACGACCAATAGGGGTTAAGTGGATTTTTAAGAACAAGAAGGATTCTGATGGAATTGTGGTTCGAAACAAGGCACGTCTTGTGGCCAAGGGATATCGACAACAAGAGGGTATTGATTATGACAAAATGTTTGCTCCAATTTCTAGGATTGAGGCTATTCGTCTTTTCCTTGCATTTGCTTCCTATATGAAGTTCACGGTGTTTCAAACGGATGTCAAAACTGCTTTTCTGAACGGTCATCTTCAAGAGGAAGTTTATGTTGATCAACCAGAAGGCTTTGTCGATCCCATTCATCCAAACCACGTCTACTACTTGGAGAAAGCTTTGTATGGTCTAAAGCAAGCACCGCGTGCATGGTACGAGACCTTAACAAAGTATTTGCTGGATAATGGCTTCTCTCATGGAACGATTGATATAACGCTATTCATCAGTAAAAACCACGGTCACATTCTCTTTGTTCAAATTTACGTTGATGACAATATTTTTGGTTCCACGTCCTCGGCCTTATGCAAAGAATTTGGTGACCTTATGGCCAACAAATTTGAAATGAGCATGCTTGACCAGCTTAATTTCTTCTTGGGGTTACAAGTAAAACAATTACCAAACGGGATTTTTATCAGTCAAACAAAGTATATCAATGATATGCTAAAACGTTTCAAAATGACTACTTTAAAACCTATGAAAACCCCAATGAGGACTTTACTGGATGCTGATGCTAATGGGGAACCCTTTGACATTACGCTTTATCGAAGCATGGTTGGTTCTTTAATGTATCTGACTGCAAGTAGACAAGATATTACACTTGCTGTAACAGTCTGTGCATGCTTTCAGTCGAACCCTAAGAAATCCCACTCCAAAGCGGTTGTTTGAATTTTCCAATACCTTAGAGGTACACCTAACCTTGGAATATGGTATCCTCATGGATCCGATTTCAATCTCACTGCTTATACTGATGCGGATCATGACGGTTGCCATGTTGATAAAAAGAGCACATCTGGATCAATTCAGATGTTGGGAATAGGCTAGTTGGTTGGTCATCCAAAAAGTAGAACTGTGTGTCTTTATCAACAGCTGAGTCTGAGTATATTGCTGCAGCTCATTGTTGTTCACAAGTTTTGTGGATGCAAACTCAACTTTTGGACTATGGCTTTAAGATTTCTAAGACCCCAATTTACTGTGATTCACTGATGATGTAGCGTGAGGGTACGAAATAGTATTATTTTTTTACTAGGAAATACTACAAAATATGACACAAGTTTTATTAATTTACGGATGGGATATACCTAAACCTTGCTACAACACTATAGGCAGTGTACCTAATCGTAGAGTAGTGTAGTTTTTAGTAAGTCCGGTTCGTTCCACAGGGAGCTGGTGATACTTACTATATTTTTAACTATATTTATACAAAATATATATAATTATATAAGTAGTACTATTATTATAAAAGGGGGGTTTTACCGTTTAATGACCGGTTTGTCGATTCTATATTTTAAGCGTAAAGATAAATGACGATAATTAAAGTGCGTAAAATAATGACAATAAATAAAATGACAGTAAATAAAATTGCGAGTAATAAAATGACAGTAAATAAAGATACGATGAGAAATATAATAAAAGAATTATGCTTATTTAAACTTCCGTAATCATGATGTTTGACGTGTTGATTTTAATTTATTACCATGGGTTAATTGTCCTTTGTCCTGGTTTATTTGATACGTCTATCTGGTTTTTGTCCATAATAGTCCATCGGTCATAAATATAAAGTGCGAGTATCCTCGTCAAATTACCCTTATACCCGAAGTCAAATATTCCAACTGATTAAGGATTTAAACTGTGACGCAGTTATCACTTCTGTCAACAATTACACCAGTTATCACTGTATGTAATCCACCCCTGTTTTAATTAGTTTATGAATATTAATTCATCCACTTGATCAGAATGAATAATCAATTACCCAACCCAATTGATTAATTAAATGATTATAACAGATTCCATATGAACATCACTAAATAGGACAACCATAATCATTATTAATTATTAGGTTAATTAATTTGAAGATAGGTTCGACAGACTCCAATGAGTTGTCACTCAATTAGACAATACCCCCCATCTATTAATAGTCAATAGTTCAATTTCCACAAGTGTCGGTCTTTTGCCCAAACCTTAATTATGGTACAAAGTTCAATAACCCCATCTTAATATTTTAGCCTAACATCACGATTACTTCGGCTCAAATAAGCATAATAATAACTTAGTTACGAGACATTAATGTAAAAAGGTTGAACATAACTTACAATGATTAAAAATAGCGTAGCGTTACACGGACAGAATTTCGACTTACACACTCAAACGATCTCTATCATAAATCTTATTATTATCATAATTTAAAGTTAAAATTAAGATTATTGTTATATCTTATTAAGTTAACATTATGATAGAGATATAGAATATAGATATTGATAATTGATATTGATAATTGATCGAAGAAAAGAAAAAAAAGATCGATAAAAAATTCTTTTTCCATCATCGAACGTATCGTTCCTTTTATAGGCAAATTAGAATTCAAATTTTCATTTACGACCCCTGAACTATGCTCAATTAACAACTTTTTATTATTTAATATTATTCTTATTATGAATTATTTAAATATTATATTTTATTCTTGTGCATAGTTGACTCGTAATTTTTACACCGTTGCGTCGAGCGCTGAAAGTTGGTTCATGCCTCAGTTCCGGATTTTCGAACGTCCTTGCGTACTATTTTATATCGTGTACTTTGCGTTTTGTAACTTGTACTCTTGTCATTTTTAGACGTTCTTCATCAATAAATTGAACCTTTTGAATTGTATCTTGTACATTTGAGCTTTTTGGACGTTTTGGTCTTTCAAATCTTCGTTTTCGAGCGATTTGCGTCTTTCGTCTTCGCACTTATTTATTTAACTATTACAACTAAAAATAAGGAAATTACATTTAAAAACTTTACATATTGGAACGATATTGCTACAAAATATATGTTCATTTGGAGCACTATCAAATATCCCCACACTTGAGCGTTGCTTGTCCTCAAGCAATACAGAACTTGAAATAAAAACATACATGAATCACTTTTTTATTCATCACATTTTGTACATCAGTGATTTTGATATAGCGGTATAAACAATGACAGTAATGATGGTTAAAGGTGGGTGTGTCATCCACAGTTGCCTCGGGTTTAGGTCAACGACACTTGCAATCAAATAGCCGATTTACTTTCGGTTTCCAAAGCAAAGTGCACATTTGAAAGGTGGTTTACAGTCCCACATGACTATTAAAATGTAGATCCTTAAGGAAATTGGATCTTTATGAAAACATTTGATCTTTTTGAAAATTTAATCTAGCTTTTACCCTAGATAAGTTTTCCGGAATAACCCTTCACCGGTGTTTGCAAAATATTTTTGTGGGTTGTGTGGGTTTCAGATTTGAAAATTTTAGCTCAACACTTATGGTTTTGTGTTACCCACTTGCTAACCTTGTATTAGGAAAGCAACACGTCCAGTTTACTTGTCCCGTATATTACCTTTCGGCAAACTACCGTCCGGTTGTAAAGGAAAGCGATGAACAAGAAACTGTTAAGGCAATGTCCCGTGACATGCAGATGATTATGGTCTTTTAACGTGTCGGATGCTAGAACTATCCTTGGTAGGAGCGATAGTAAAGATCATCCTATGATTTTTCGGTCTGGCACAAGGTCCTGTCTCCGACCATGCTATGCAACCACCGTTCTTACGGTTGACACCCGATTTGGTTCAGGTGACCTAATGAATTCCAGGTGAATTCCTAGGATTTTACGTTCAATGGTAATGAACGCATTGAAAATGGGTTTTCAGAAAACAAATCGGTTTGTATTTTTGATCAAAATATTTTCTCGTTCAAGCTCGAGTTTAGATATCATTGAATTCCATGAGTTTGAATTCTCAATCTTTAAGGTCAATCTCAAGGATTGAGTAATATCAGTCTTAAAAGCTGATTTTTAATCTTTAAGGAGATTATCCTTTCTGGGGATCTGATTCATTAGTCTTATCAAGCTAATTTGCACGGTGCCTCCCCATTGTACGAGATAAATCCTTCTCATGGTTAGGATAAATCTGACCACTTGGCGACCCTGTTTGATGCTGAGGTCCGTGGATTTCCTGCTGATTTTAGAGATGACTTTTCTAGATTTTTCGTCAACCTACAGCTGGTCTGGACGACAACTTCATGACCTAAATCAAGAAGCGCGTGTCTTTTTCGGAAGACTTTACTTCCTTCAAATGATGGAATTGATTCATCGTGTAGATCCATCTCTTCTTTTCTTTCATCGGATAAAACAGTTGATTATTGTTCAAAACAAAAGTATTTTCAATTGTTTGTACAAAAATATGTGATAGATAGTTTTTAATTGAATAACTTGGTACATTCTCCCCACACTTAGTTTCTTTCTTTGCCTTTTTATTCTCCTTTATTCCATTTTAAATGAATTCAAGCATTTTAGGTTGTTTCTCAATTTTTTGTCCTTTCCGATAATTTCGGTATTATCACCTAGTTTTCACCGTTCATAAATATGTATAAACATGATTTTGACTTCATTTAATTGAAAATTTTTCAAATTTTCACAAAATTTGGCAAATAAACCAAGTATAAACCTGAGAGAATTTATAACCCTTCCCCACACTTAAGATCATGCAATGCCCTCATTTGCATGAAATCAGACTATAATTTAAATTCATGAGGGTGATTAGTGTAGAAAAGTGATTAAAAATACCCAGTTTGTAAGCATATTATTTTACATCACATTTGATATTTTGCTTCTTGTCGTCAAAATCAGTAGCTATTGCTGAACTTAATGTTAGTCTTTGAAAGTGCGTTGTTCTACCATGTTTTGTACATAATATAAAATACAAACATATATATACATATTTTTGAAGTTGGGTATATTACCCCACGTTCAAAAATTTATAAAGTCTAATATCTTTTTGGCATACTTTAGATCAATAAAATTAAAAATAATGATAACAAAATTTGCCGTCCCACCCTCGGGTAAAGCAATTTCGGCTTAATGACCTAGTCTTCAACTCACGACGAATTTTAGAAATCATTTTTTCAACTTAATGAATTAAAGTAAATTTTGTTTTTAAATATCACACAAAACTTAAAAGCATATTAATTTCATATAAAACCTAAAAAAAACAAAAATTCAGAATGGGGGGAGAAAACTAGTTCTTTAGTGTCTGCTAGCGGAAAAGACCAATCGGGTTCCATTCTCGGAACTACACGAGAACAGAACAACTAACTCTAGATAGCATTTTCTTTTTAGAACATTTGAATCTCCCCACACTTAGGTAGCCGTGGTGTCAAAATTGTGATTAACTTCATCGTTAATTTCTCTTGGTCCATAATCAACTTGCATATCCGTGACTTTTTCTTTAAGCCATTGGTCGGATTCCTGTGTAATATCCACAATTTCAACTAGTTTCTCCTTTTCTTTAGGTGATAGATTGGATACTAACCGGTTACATAACTTAAAGTTCCCCTTGGTTTTAGCATCGCGAATCCGTTTAATAAGTTTCTTCATTGAACTATTAATAACGGGGTCATTTAATTTCGTATCAACAACGGGGTTCTTTGTTATCATGTCATCATTAGGTGTTACTTCATTTTCCCCACACTTAGGCGTTTTATTATTGTTAAGCACTGCCGTTGGAGTTGGTAAAACAACATGGTTATTACCAATCGTTTTTGTTGGTTCAACGGTTTTGGTTGGTGGAGATTTAGACTTTCGAATCATAAAGGTGATCAATTTGTCACCACTTTTAAGTGTCATTCTTCCATTTCCTACATCAAATAACGCCCCGGTGGATGCAAAGAATGGTCGACCTAAAATTAGAGGAATGTTTGGGTCCTCTTCTATGTCAATGACAATAAATTCGACTAGAAAGGTTAAATTACCTACTTGAACGGGTAGGTTGTCAGCAATTCCAACTGGGTGCTTAATGGTTTGATCAAAGAGTCGAACACTCATATCCGTTGGAGTTAACTCACCTACACCTAATCTCTTATATAAGGAAAGAGGCATAACACTCACACTTGCACCTAAATCTGCTAGTGCATCATACATGACACAATCACTAAGTAGACAAGGAACAATAAATTCACCCGGATCACCTATCCTAGGAGGAGGTTTTGGTGGAACTGTCTTCACCGGGTTTACTTTTACGGCTTTTGTTTCTTGCACTTTCTTATTCTTTTTCTTCTTCTTCTTTCCAGAGGTATCACAATCTTTATTACCTATCACTTGCTCATACTCAACTCCTTTTCTTGGAAACGGGATGGGTGGTTTGTATGGTGCCACCATTGGTTTTACATACTCGGGTGGTGGTGGTGTAACTTCTTCATTGTTACTCTCATCTAAAACCTTCCCATCTTCTGGTGCTGGTTTTTCAGAATTTGTTGAAACCATGTTAACATTCTCATTCCGAGGATTTACTTCAGGATTACTCGGTAGCTTTCCTTGTTCCCTCTCACTTATCATGCTAGCAAGAGTACCTACGTGTTTTTCTAGATTCAAAATGGAAGCTTGTTGAGTTCTTAATGACTGATCAAACCTCTCGTTCGTTTGGGTTTGAGTTTCAATAAATTGTGTTTGAGATTCAACTAGCTTAAATACCACGTCTTCCATATTTGACTTTTTCTCTTCGGTTTGTTGTGGTGGTTTATACAAGCCATGTCTTTGTGGATTGAAAGTGTTGTTTTGAGTTGGTTGGTTATTCGAACCTTGTTGGTTATACGAGTTGTTGTTGGGTCCGTTTGGATTGTAAAGAATGTTTTGATTTCGATTGAAGTTTAACTTTGGCGGTTGATAATTATTTCCAGGCCTTTGGTTCATATAAGAAACATTCTCTCGTTGTTCCATCGTTGGTTCAATGTGACAATCTTTCAATAAGTGTGGTCCACCGCATTGCTCACAACTGATTCGTATTGCGTGAATATCTTTATTCATCTTTTCCATTCGTCTTTCGAAAGCATCTATTTTTGCGGAAACGGAATTAAAGTCATGGCTAGAATCGGCTCTAGCCGCTTTAGATGATCTAACGATATCTTTTTCTTGGTGCCACTCATGAGAGTGGGAGGCTGTGTTATCAATAATTTTGTAAGCTTCAGTTGCGGTTTTCTTCATAATGGATCCACCAGCGGTTATGTCGATGTCTTTTCGTGTGGCGATGTCTACGCCTTTATAGAAGATTTGTACTATTTGAAAAGTATCTAATCCGTGTTGAGGACATCCTCTCAACATCCTTCCGAATCTTGTCCACGCCTCATATAATGTTTCATTTGGATTTTGCGCGAACGTAACAATTTCTCCTTGAAGTCTCACGGCTTTGGATGCCGGAAAGAATCTTTTAAGAAATTTCTCAACTAAAACATCCCATGTGTCAATCGCCCCTTCAGGTAACGATTCTAACCAATCTTTGGCTTCTCCCTTTAAAGTCCAGGGAAATAACATGAGATAGATTTGTTCGTCTTCCACTTCTCGGATTTTGAATAGTGTACAAATTCTATTAAACGTACGAAGATGTTCGTTTGGGTCTTCATTCGGCGCACCACTGAATTGGCATTGGTTAGTTACCATGTGT